>NC_047514.1:28309933-28547875 GCF_902827115.2 Pseudochaenichthys georgianus | reverse complement strand
CCGTTTAGAGATGGCGCTGCTGAAAGACATAAGTAAAGATAATGAATACATCCTATTAAAACCTGTGTGGCTTATATGATAAGTCTAATTAGTACAAGCAGCATAACGTTTCACCATGTGACTAAAGATTGTAGTCAGGGAAATCAGTTTGACATATTGAACTAAATACAAATCACCTCTGTCTGGCAGAGAACTCTCTGCTCCATAGCTTCTCTTGGACGTAACATCACATGTACATTTTACATTTATATTCAATTTAATATTCCATCCCTAACATACTTTTGTATATATAATAACTTATATTTTGTTTTTCTTGTTATGCTGCTGCAAAACAAACATTTCCCCAATTGGGATCAATACAGTAATATCTTAATTAATTAAGAAATATAACTATTATAATTAGTGTAGCAGCTGACACCTATTTTCAATATGGATTAATCTACCTTTATTTCTTTAGTTCAATTTTGATCTATAAAAATGTCAAAATAGTGAAAATGTTCACGAGACAAAGTGCAAGGTTATATCTTTAGATGTTTTGTTTTAGCCTATGTACTGTATGTCTTAATGCTCTTATTTGTGACGATGTGACTTCCATGAAACTAATATTTTATATCTTCCCAACAGACGAGCTGACAGGAAGCCTAACCCCCTAAACGCACCAGGAGCGTCTGCGCCGCGTTACGGCTGCGCCGCGGCGGTCGTAAGGATCGCGGCCACTCTAGTCAATGGGTGCTATTCCACCACACGCGCCGCGTTACGGCTCAGACGCGTCCCAGAAGCGGCTCGGCGCAGCGCTTCTCTAAAATTAGGATGAATCCTATTTTTGCCGCGGCGCAGCCGTAAGGTAAGGTCGGACAGGCAGCCCCCCCCTCGCAGGAAGTGGAAAGGTGAGCATCCGGGCCAGGCCCATCCCACGTATATACTAATTTAGCAGACCCCCCTCCTTCATCACAACACCTCCACTACGATACGCACAATGGACGACGAGGAGTTCATAATGGAAGTGGAGAAACACACCATTGTATACGATGTAACCAATGCTTTTTACAAGGACAACATCAGAAAGGACAAGGCCTGGTTTTTAGTCGCTGCAGTTTGTGGAGTGGAAGGTAACAACTACATATTAATGTTTTAAAGTTAATTAAGAACTGCGAGGCTGCACACACGACGCTCCGCTTCCGCAACGTTTTGAAACGCGCCTGGTGTGTTAGGTCACAGCGTGGCGCAGCCGCAACGTAACGCGGCGCAGACGCTCCTGGTGCGTTTAGGGGGTAACACTCAAACAACCACAACATTGCAAAGGCGAGTAAATGTAAATTAAAAACGATTCACAATTTCTTAATTTCTTCTTCTTTCTTGCAGTGAGGTGAAGCTGACCTTGCACTTGGTGCCAGTAAGGATGCTCCTCACGCAGGCTGAATGTTTCTCCTTCCTTACTGACACAGAAGCCCTTGACTTGCAATGCTTCACTAATTGTCATTTCCCTGGCTCCGTAGGGAACACTTTACCTCCAGCACAGCGGGAGACCCTACCAGACCATCTGGAGATGCCCCCAACACTCCTGATTGGGAGAGCCACAAACCTGACTCATGGACCTGCATCTGGGTTGCAGTGGTGAATGCCCTGACGCCCTCACATTCATTCATAGTCCCCCACTGTACAGACAAAACACCATCAAGGGCCTGTTGTTGCCCTAGCACCCTGGCACTAAGGGAAGCAGTCACACGCTTTGACCTCAGGACAGCTCCAAAGCTGCTGGCAGTCAACCTTCCTTTCCTGAACAAATGCCAGTTTGGGTTGGTTCGCTGACCAGTGGTAGCCACCTGAATTGCCCTCTGTTGCTCCTCAGACAATGCCATGCTTGCCACAATTGCCTCAGGTCCCTGATGCCCAACAGATTTGAGAATTTCAGGAACAGTAAGTGTTTCCAAGCTGTAGTGTTCCTCTTCTGGCTCGGGGGAGAGAAGCCAAGACATTCCTGAGAACCTGCCCCCGAGTCTGTCCCTCAGCCAGTCACGATCTGCGGAGGTGGGCTCTCTTGTCAGCGGGTTGAATGAGTTATTGGTTGGAGGAAATAGCTCCTCCACTGAATGCGTACATTTAGCTGCCTTTGGCTTCTTCCACTGACAGGGGGTGTCAGTGCAGCTGAAAGTGTGGATGGCAAAGATGGCTAATGCAGCCGCATGACTGCATTTCCATTCTCCACATGGGCATTCACATTTTGTGGAGAGAATTCCCTCTTCTCCTGTAGATACCTGTGGTGGTGGTGGGATTGTTTTATTATTTAAAATATATTTACATTTGTAATGCCTTCCCAATTATAGCCTACTGTATGTTTATTTCATGGATATTTCTGTGTTTTCTGGTGTGTAAAATTTGTAATCTTGGGGCCTCTTCTCTTTAACGTCTACATGCTACCACTGGCTCAGATAATGAAGAACAACAAAATAAGTTACCATAGCTATGCAGATGACACACACATTTACCTAACCATTTCACCAGGAGACTATGCTCCAATTCAAACACTGAGTAAGTGCATTGAACAAATCAATGACTGGATGTGTCAGAACTTTCTCCAATTAAACAAAGATAAAACTGAGGTAATGGTTTTTGGAGCCAAGGTGGAACGTATAAAAGTTAGCGCTGAGCTTCAGTGTGCAATGTTCAAAACAACAGATAAAGCCAGAAATCTAGGTGTAGTCATGGACTCTGACCTGAGTTTCAACAGTCACATTAAAACAGTTACTAAATCAGCCTACTATCACCTAAAGAACATATCTAGGATTAAAAGACTAATGTCACAGCAGGATTTGGAAAAACTTGTCCCGTTATCTTCAGTAGACTGGACTACTGCAATGGTGTCTTCACAGGTCTCACGAAAACATCTATTAGGAAGCTGCAGTCCTCACTAACACTAATAAAGTGGATCACATCACTCCTGCTCTGAAGTCTTTACACTGGCTTCCTGTGTGTCAAAGAATAGATTTCTAAATACTGCTGCTGGTTTATAAAGCACTGAATGGTTTAGGCCCAAAATACATTTCTGACCTCCTGCTAAATGATGAACCATCCCGATCTCTCAGGTCTTCAGGGACTGGTCAGCTTTCTGTCCCCAGAGTCAGAACTAAACATGGTAAAGCAGCGTTCAGTTATTATGCTCCAAGTATCTGGAACAAACTCCCAGAAACCTGCAGGTCCGCTGCAACTCTGACTACTTTTAAATCCAGCAAGAAGACTTTTCTTTTTGCCGCTGCTTTTAATTGAACTATTCACATCTTAAACTGCACTGTAACTTTTATCCATGTACTTTTTATTTTAATGTTTATTTTATTATCTTTTCTTTTTAATGACTGATTTTAAATGCCATTTCTTAATGTCTTTCATTTTTTGTAAAGCACTTTGAATTGCCATGTGTTGAAAAGTGCTATATAAATAAACTTGCCTTGCCTAATAAAGATTTTATGTGACACATAAAATGGATTTGTTGATGGGAATTAATGTGAATAAATTAACTCTAGGTTAACGGTACTCTTGCTATAACTACTCACCGACACTCTATAAACCTTGTCCCTCATGCTAGCCCTGACAACACCGGTAAGCACACCTTCATCTAGGCTGCACTGTTGTACGTGTCCTGACTTGTAGTGGTTCTCTCCTCTATCTCCATTCTTCTTGTCATCTTTGTAAAACGATATCAGACTGGTAATTGACACAGCCATGACTTCTAGTTAAATTCAGTGTGGCTAAAATGAAAAGCTTTGTTAAAATATGCAAGCACGCGGAAGTCAAAGTCAGCTTTATTGTAAACAAATTCTACATGTGTTATACATCCAGAAATATCGTTTCCCACAGTGTGACATGTAGCCTATACATAAAACAAAAAGGGCCTAGACGGGGTATACAGTTTAAAATGTTAATATATTTAAAGTGTTCAAAGTGCAGTTTCAGTGCAAGTCAGTTGAAACGATCTTAAATTGGCGTGACGTTGAAGTCGTGCGACCCTGCTGCTGTACTGGCTTGTAGTTCGTTTATAGCATAACGTTAGCATTTCGCTTTTGGCGACTAGATTTATGATTCAAAAATTATAAAAGTAGGAGAGACATGTGGAGATTATCCGGCTGAACAAAACGTGATCCTTCTCTTAAATGTGTGTCAACCACAGACCTTATTTCGAGCTATTTTCCAAAATCCTATGGAGAAATTGCATTGCGTTTTTGACGAAGGAACCGGAAGAAGTTTACATCCGGGTTTTAGGACGCGTCACTGCGGTTCTCTATTCAGCCACTCGGTAACAACCATCGTTTTTCAGACACGTAAACTCTTCACAAATCACCAGTGGGGTCACTGCTGATGTATCTACTGTCGTAGAACAAAACGTGATTTATCTCTTAAATTTGTGTCAACCACAGACCTTATTTCGAGCTATTTTCCAAAACCCTATGGAGAAAATACATTGCTTTTTTGACGAAGGAACCGGAAGTGCTAAAAATGCTAACTTACTTCCGGGTTTAGGACGCGTCACTGCGGTTCTCTATTACTCTTAAAACTAATTTCCCTGCTTCTCGTGGTTTCCTTGCGTCTCGCCATGCTTCCCTGGAGGGAGGGACTAGTCGCAGGGAAATGACGCAAGTGAGGGAAGCAAGGAATCCATTTAACCGAAGTGAGAAGGACCCCGGGAGGTTTCCCGATGGCCTGGTTTGCTAAGTGGCCTGCTGGCATGAGGAATCTTTTTTTTATGTATGTATTGTGAACGCAACGCTGCGCAAATGTGGGTCTGACTCTGCCTCACAGAGGGTGACTGGCTGTCTACATGATGTGGCCTGCGGACATGGCCACTTTCACACAGATCATACACTAATGCCCTCGATTGGTCTCTGTGTGTCATTCAAGCTCGGGAGGGTGTGTGTATGTGTGGCGCGAGAGAGAGAGAGAGTAAGCGCGCACACGGTTACGTGTATTGTTGTTGTTAGCATCTGGTGCTACTGCTAGATAGCTGCGCTAGCAAATGGTGGGGGAGAGTCATCTGCTGTCAGACTGAGAGGCTGATAACTACAGCTCAGTGAGGTAAAGGACTCTTGAGTGTTTAGATAGTTAACTTTGTCTAAGTTATCTCAGTGGGTCTCAAACGGTTTGGTCACCATTTATGTAAACACATATCTCCATTTGAAGTAGTAAAATATGCATGAATAATAAATAATAAAATGTTAACTAGGTGAAAAAATGTAAGATAAACTTTAACAACTTGTTGAGAGCTAAAACTAGTCTTTGCTGCTGCCTCAAAGAGGAGCAGGGGGGAGAGGGGGGAGACAGGAGAGGCTGGTTCAGGAGCACAGACACACTCACAACTATAAATGAACCAAAAACAAATAAATAAACATGTTTCAATGTTTTTTCATATTGGATATTGTATGTTATTGGTTATGGCCATGTTCTTATGATTTTATGATTATTTAAATGTATACAGTTCTGTTTCATATGGGTGTAGTCTCTTTATTTCCCCCTCAAAGTGCACCAGATTGATGCATTTAAGTCCAACATTTAAAAACAAAAATCTTACCGGGGGAGCATGCCCCCGGACCCCCCTAGAGGATTCGAGGTCCTCCTCCACTTAAAATATGTTCACATGGATAGGTTCCTAAATAGATTTGCACTTTAAAAAAAAAAAAGTAACCCATGTCCATATGTTTATTCTGGGTAGTAGATTTAAAGTTTAGGGCTATCACTACGGGCAGCAACGCTGTAAATATTGACAAATAAATCCAGGAAAATGGCACAAAAGAAAACTGGTAGTGGCCTGGCTGGGTGTGTAATTCCCAGCCTGACTTATTGTCCCAGTCCAGCCCTGGTGATGTCAATGGGTCGCAGGCTTGATGCAGTTATTGCAAGCAACGGATTTGCAACTAGATATTAAGTATTATTCACTTAAAGTCTCTGTTCCTATACTTTTGCTCACATGAAAAATGGGTGGGTTTAAACAAAAGATGCTTTCTTCTCAGTTGTTTAACAGATCTAGATGTAAATACCCGGAGTTAAAGCTGAAATACTGACCTTTTGTCTCATATTCATCTTCTGATGTCAAAACTAATTGTTTTCAGTGTACAGCTCAAATAAAGCAGTTGGCCTCGCTGTTCCAATAGCTTTGGAGGGGACTGTATGTGGAGAGGGACATATAGATATGTGTGTGTTGATACTGTGGTTGCAACTGCATTTACACATGACAACATATCAATGATGACACAAACACATTTCCCAATAATTAGTTCAGTTTTAATCATTTTCCAACTATTACACAAAAATATTGGTTGATTTAAATATTCTACTCCACTTAATCACATTATTGTTTCCTTTAACTTTGTATTGAACATTCTATTTCTTTGAAACCATGTCAGATTACTTCTATTACTTCCAGTTCTCAGATTTTCACCAAGACCACGGAATACTCTGAAATCAAAGAGACTTGTATATTATTTATTCAGCATAACCAATATATCACAAATGCAGTCATGAATCCTTTTTTGTAAAAATAAATACATAAATACATTAATAATAATAAAATCAGGAGTTAAAGCGGAGTACCTTAAAGTGCATTCAATGTTCCACAGACTTCCCCTCTCATAGTGTTCAAGTGCATTTAAGTAAGAGGCACACAAGGCACTGGTGGATGTGCAGCTTCAGTCAGAGCTGCAGCAGGTCAAGAAGCACTTGTATTCACTTCGTACAAGAAAGAATAGAAATGTCTCCAGCCGACAAGCTGGTGAAATATTCAAATGTCACGAGCTAACACATTTCTTCCTGATGACTCATTTGAAACCTGAACAGAGGGGGCCTGCTTCAAAAGAAAACATGATAACTGATCTTCTGTACAGGAGTAAGGAAGAATGCAGGTGTGTCCCATGAGTACACACCCATAGGAGGGACACTAAACTCAACATGTTATACTGCTACTTCTTCAAAATACAGAATGCAGTGTCACTTAATCTCACAATGTTTCCCTTAACAGCACACATGCTGCATGTCCTCCCCTTCCTGTCTCTCCTGTTCTGGACTGAATAATAAGGTCAAAAAGCACACAATATAATGCTAAAAACATGCTGTCCAGAGTATCATTGTTAAACAGATGAGGAGACATGTTGCTGCTTTCCTGCTGGCTCACATCTCACTCCCTAAACAGCCCACTGAATGGATCTGCATGGATCTAAAGCAACTCAAGGAGCAGTGGGCCTTGGAAAACAAAAAGGAAATGTTATGTTCCATAAACAACGTTATGGTCCTGATTCAGTCTTGTGTGCGTATGAATGACTAAACTACAGCTACTGTCTCGTGGTCCGTGTGGCTGCAGCAAGCGGCCCACTCAGAGAGCCTGAGAGCACACGTGATATGAAGGAAACATGAATGGTGTTTGTGATGTGCGATAGCAGAGCCCTTTAAGACAAACGTTCCTCCTTCACTCTGAGCAGGAGCTCCTGACACGTCATTGGCCAGTTGCCGGTACCCCAGAAACTACTGCCATGGATTTAATGTAAACATTTGTCCCCTGAATTGCGCAAGATAATTGTAGTTAAAAGAGCAACTCCAATGAGTCTTCATCACCCTCTCTGCCTCCAGGTTCTCATTCACCTCACCTGTATCTTTCAAACCCTGATATTTCACGATGCGATCTGAATATGTTGAGTGTCAGCTGCTTGTTTCGTGGAGGCCAACGCAGCAAATCTTCAGCTCAAAACAAACGCATAAAGCCTCCAGCCTGAGCCCTCCTCACTTTGACTGGACCCCCAGTTGGACCTTGAGGTACTCGTAGACCACATAGCTGATGCTGACTGATGGAATGACCTTCATGAAGTTGGGAGCCAGGCCCCGGTAGAGTCCCAAGGGCCCCTCGGTCTTAATGATGTGTCTGAACAGGGTGCTCATGGTCATCTGAGGGCCCCCTTGCTGGGTAGCTGAGGGAGACAGAGGAGACAGGCTGATGCAACATGTCCACTCCTGAACACCACAGATGCTCCAACCTGGACCTTTAAGTACAACTCCCCACAAGTAAAGTTCTGGAGTAAAACTACTTAGTTACCTTCAACCTGTGAATATTTTCAACTTTACATTTAGAACTGTATTCTTATTTTAGTTCTAGCTCTTATATCTTTCATTACCATTAGCATCTTTTGGAATCTACTTGCACCTGCAACATGTGTTGTACTCGTACATGCACTAGCTACTGTTACCTCATACTGTGGGTAGGATTCATAAAGTCCTACTTTCCATGTACTAGCATTTTTAAGACTTTTGGAAAATTGATATAAGAAACGACTTATGTCCAGCTCTAGTAAGAAAGATTTAAGAAACTAAAATGTTGTAGCAATAGGTACAGTCCTTACAAAAAGTACTGACTAATAAGAATAATGGATGGGGCTGAACCTGATCATATATTTATACGTGTATACAACAGACAGCAGCTGTCAGTGTTGGAAGAATAACCCATATCCTTTACTTTAGTAAAAGTACAAAATTAGTATTATCAACTAAATGCATTATATCAACAGTAAAAGTACTTTTTATGCAGAATAGATCTTAGTACTTTGTTATAGTAATTATATATAATGTTTTATACTTTCAAGAGCATTTAAGTATTGTAGTTTGTCGTTGTGGACCACATTTTGACACGTGAAATACTGCGTAGATTAGTAGTACCGTATTGCATTATGCCATATTAGCACATTTGCACATGTACAAAGTAACTAGTAAATGTTTATCGTAAAAAGTGCAATATTTTCCTCTGAAATGTAGCATAGTAAAAGTATAAAGTGGCATTAAAATTAAATACTCAAGTACAGTACAAATGTGTACAAAAAAGTACTTGAGTACAATACTTGGGTAAATATACTTGTTACCTTCCACCACTGTGTACAGTGCAGGAGAGTTCTGCAGGGACTGACCTTGTGCCTGCATCCGAGTGCGGACCAGGGCCAGGGGGTAGCTGGACAGCTGGCCACAGGTGCAGGAGGTGGTGCCGCAGGCCAGCAGCACGAACACCCCCGGGTCAGCGCTGTCTGTGGCGAAGCGCTGCAGCCAGTAATTCTTCAGAGTCTGCAGAGGGGAGGACAGCGGTCACTTTCAAGCATACGACAAAGAGAAGGTATCATCACCATCACCCCAGCAACAAACGGCCTGCTCCCGTTGGCAGGCAGTGCCGCAGCATCCGGACAGAATCCACCAGACTCAGGGACAGCTGTACCCACAGGCCATCAGAAGGACAAGCACCACACACCTCATAGACTGCCAGGTCGATGCCAGCGTAGGGGATGATGCCCAGCATGTTGGGGACGTAGCCCTTGTAGAAGGCAGCCGCCCCCTCCTTCTGAAAGATCTGTTTGGCACAATGCACGATGCCCGAGTACTGGCCCGTCTTCCTCAGAGCTAAGCGTGTCTTCAGGACCTGAGCGAGAGGACAGAGAGGGTCGTCAGGCCTTCTGACAGGGGAAGGAAAAACCACTTTGTCCAACAGACAGACTGTTATATATATGCCGTGCATTCTCCGTCACATTTAAATAGCTATGGTGTTATGAACCTCATTCACATAAAAGGACTGCTCACACTTTGTGCATGACTGGAGGTCTGTGAGTGCGTGTGAACATCTGAGTCCTCCAGAGAGGAGGTCACAGTACAGTTTCACATGACGGTTTCAAGGCTAAAAGTTCAAATGGGCAGTCAGTCGCAATACAAAAATAATCCACTTTCTGCATACAAAAAAACAACACAAGTTGCTACACAACAGTGACAACATGAATAGAATTGTGTTGTTGGCGAGGTCTCTGGCAGCATTAGTGACCCTGGTCTCTAACCTCCATGGGGTAGATGCTGCTCTGAGCGAAGGCTCCAGCCAGAGAGCCGGCCACCAGCCGCTCCGCAATGCCCAGCGTCTCCTGGTTACTTCCCATCAGTCGCTTGATCTGACGGACAGGAATGTTTACGTCATGCAACAGCACAGCATGTGAGGGAAAGACAGCTCGTATTGGGTCAGTGCTGTGTTGCTGCACACCTGTTCGTAGGCCATGAACTTAATGGCAGACTCGGGGGCGATTTTAAGGACGTTGATGCCGTTGCCTCGCCACAGTGACCTCACGCCTCCCTCCCGGATCATCTGCATGAAGCCTCCAGAGATACGCATGCTGTTGCTCTTGGAGGAGTGCACCTGGAAACACAGTGCACTTGTCTTCACACTGGGACCGCTCAATATCTTCCGTTTGTTTAGTGAAGTCGTCAGGGTGTCGTGCTTTACCTGCATGAGTACTTTGAGCCGGTCCAGTGGTGCAGTACAGGTCCGAGACACAGCGCCCGCTCCGCCTCCAGCCACTAGGTGTCGCCACAACATTCCCGTTTTCTTCTCTTCCGCTGTGAACTCATCAGGGACCAACACACTCTCACCGACATCAAAGATCTGAGGGGGGAGCAGAGTGTAAAGGTGTTAGTGTGCACCATACTCATACCATCAAACACAGATGCTGCTATTTCTGTATTTCTATAGATATTGAGATACAATATTAGTTTGATGTAGTGCACGGCACGCACCAGCAGAGGCAAGTCTCTACTGGGGGGACATGAGCTGCATGTCTGGGTCCCCTCACAGGACTAGTCAAAGAGAAACATGCCTCTGGGTTAAGTGCTGATGATAGAGGGGAGACAGCCAACGTGAGCAAAGCTTTGTGTGGCACCGCCCCTCACACACCCTCTCTGATCAGCACGCCGATGTGCCGGTGCCGTGTGACACAGTTAAACGGCTGTATGAACATGTCTGTGGTATGGGGTCTGTGCTATCCTGCATTGGGCTTAACAAAGGATTCAGTGTTATCATTATTAGAATTCATTATTAAATTCCAGAAGCTGAAACAAGGCTCCGTTCAAAGCTAAATATTGTTCATGGGGTTAATTCTTACTTTCTGAGGGCGGTAGGTGAGGAGGACATATCTCAGGGTAAGCAAGCTAATACAGTTAGCATCTCTTAGAGCCCGCTTATTTATGTTTCTATAGTTTCATCATTTCTAACGTGACACCCTGAGACACACTGCTTCTTGGTCTTCTTTGCTCACACTCATTCACTCGGTATACTTCAGCAGGAGGGAAGACATTTGACTCGTAATGTTGGCTTGGAAGCAGAGTGTACCGTGGAGTGTTTCCAGTGGAGGATGATCTCAGGAATGTTGTCCGCTGGATGGAGGAGGTGATAATCCCGCCACTCATTCCAGTCAATAGTCATTGTGCCATTTTTGTCCATACTAGGAAAATAAAACAGTTTTAAGAATCTGACCGTTTTCGAGTAGAAAGAACAAAGATGGCAGTCTGCTCACATGCACGGTTACTTCTCCAAAGCAGTGCTACTGTGACCCAAAGAGAAGAACAAGCATCTATGAGTGAAGTGCATTCTGTTGCTGCAGGATGCTTGGCTCGCACTCTGCGCCTGACTCTGCTTTAACACAGCATGTCTTAGTCGTTCCATGGGTCATTCTGAAACAGCTAAATACATGGCAGTCACTGATTAGCACTGACGAGGAACACTATAGAAGCTACTTACTACAAGATAGGGGCCCAGATATGAGCCCTCCATATTCTGAGAGCACCCAGAGAGAAGAACAGACAGACGGGAGGTGGTTAGAGGGACAAGGTCACACAGAGGCAGGTGCCCACACACACACACACACACACACACACACACACACACACACACACACACACACACACACACACACACACACACACACACACACACACACACACACACACACACACACACACACACACACACACACACACACACACACACACACACACACACACACACACACACACACACACACACACACACACACACACACACACACACACACACACACACACACACACACACACACACACACACACACACACACACACACACACACACACACACACACACACACACACACACACACACACACACACACACACACACCTTCTGAGGATCTGGTCAGACTGTTCCTCGGAGATGACCACCCCCAGGTCCCGCAGAGACTGCATGATTTCTTGCGAGTCAATCCGGCCTACATCACAAAACAGGTCTGGAGGTTAGACTGGAAGCTCTGCTCCTCTCGTGCAATACTTCATTATGCAATACTTCAGTGTGATCTGTTTTCACACACATTCTAAGAAGATTCCTTACCATCGTTCTTCTTGTCGAGACTCTTGAAGACCAGCCGGAGTTTCTTCTCGTGGTCTCTGAGATAATGGACAAACTCTTCAAAGTCCAACTGTCCGTCCAGGTCCTTGTCTCCTGCCTTCACTATTTTCTGTAGGCAGAGAAGAGAAGCTCTTGAGGGGCTGCTTCTCAGTAGTGCTGGTGGCATTAGCTACATACAGGGGCTGTAACAGAGTGACACACAGAAGGTCAGAGTGGAAGCTTCCACCATCTCCTGTCATCTGTGCAATGTTGACGCAGCCTGCAGTTCAGACCACTTTACAGCCATCACACATCTCAGCTCACCTGTACTCTGAGACCGTCCCTGCCGTGTTCTGCCAATACAGCCCGCTAAAGCAACTGGGAGGATCTTTTTCTACAGGGACTAGCCGTGAGCTGGAGCATGAATGCACACAGACAGGTAATGGCGGCCTGAGGGAAGGAACAGCTGGTACTCTACATGTTGCTGTATTCCACAGAGTGCACCTGAGCAACACTTTCCCAAATCATTAGTGCTGTCAGCCAGGAGGACAAACAACCATGTGCACAGCTAACTCACAGGAAGGAGACGAGTCCATCGGTCAAACAACTGGCTTCAACTGTATGGCAGCACTCTTGATTAGCTACTGACTGCACATTTGTCTTGAAAGTAACCACATGTTATCACGGTACAACTGACAACACCTTGTACTGGCAAAGCCCCCAATCCTTAACAAGTAGTCAAACTCGTTGTGGGCTCAGTCAGATCCTGGGACATATAGACACAGACACACGAGGTTTCCTCCACTGTGTAAATGTAAGCTCAAGGACTCCAATAAAGAAAGATTGTTTTCTCTTTGTGGCATATCCCTGAAAAGCATCATCAGAGCACAGATGGGACTACACTAATGAAAAGCAGCCATACTGATTGTATCAATTGTATGATGCACATTTCAACAGCCCTAATCAAATCTATCAAGTGCTGATAGGTACACCAATAGGCACTATATTGATCTTCTAAAGCAGGGGTGTCAAACTCAAGGCCCGGGGGCCAAATCCGGCCCGCGACTTCATTTCATGTGGCCCGCAAGAGCTCTGAAAGAATGTAATATGTTTATTATACGGTTACAGGCCGATTTACAGATGCACGATGTCCATAAACTACATGTCCCACAATGCATCTTACATTAGATTTTTTATTTTACTGTAACTTTTTTTCAGAATTTGGCTTTTCTTTTAAAATAATTTTGTGACATTCTCACTGAAGAGACTTGCACTTATTTGCCCTAGACTTCTTCTTTCAGACGTAGTTATCTATGAAGCTTTTTCCCTATCCGATAATAATCCAATGCAGAGGCAATAAAGTAATATAATACATTATTTTAAATATATAAAATATTTATATATGTATTTTTATATAGTCTTAAAGTTACAACCGGCCCTTTGAGTGCAACCATAATGCTGATGTAGCCCGAGATGAAATAGAGTTTGACAGCCCTGTTCTAAAGCATAAGCCGTTCCGCTGTGTGTTGACTGCTCTAACTGTGGTACCTATTGCAGCTTCAGTAGAGCTGTTCAGTTAAGAGTGTTTGCACTCTGTGCTTTCCAGGTGTCGATGTCTGAGTACAGAGCAATGTGTCTCTGGAAAATAGCCTTTAGCTCAGTGAGCCAGCACTGGGTACACAGAGACCCACAGCACTGAGACCAGCAGCTCTGGGAGCCAGCACTGGGTACACAGAGACCCACAGCACTGAGACCAGCAGCTCAGTGAGCCAGCACTGGGTACACAGAGACCCACAGCACTGAGACCAGCAGCTGGGAGGCTGTACTGGGTACAGAGACCCACAGCACTGAGACCAGCAGCTCAGTGAGCCAGCACTGGGTACACAGAGACCCACAGCACTGAGACCAGCAGCTCAGTGAGGCAGCACTGGGTACACAGAGACCCACAGCACTGAGACCAGCAGCTCTGGGAGGCTGTACTTGGGAACAGCATTGCTCTGAAATGTCACATCCAGGAGATGTCGAGAAATCTCACAGGACAATTTGAAGCTCTGTCCTAATGTTAGTGATGATAGAAAGGTCAGAAGTCCAGTGTCCTGCGTGACCCTACCTGCTGAAGAGCCGTAGGAGGTGCCACAAGGATATATACGGTGTTCTTCTTGGGACGGTCAGTCCTGCTGATTTCTTTACTGTCCAAGGAGGGCACAGTATCTTCCTCCCTGCAGTTCCCAGCGGCCTCCGTCTCTTTCTCCCCTGGCAGCTGAGGATCAGCAGGCTGACACTGCGTCCTGCCAAGGAGCCTCTGGCACAGGAAAGTAAGCATCCCCTCTATCACACTCAAGCTGGGACTAACTGTGTCACAGCAACACAACTTCACTGTGCTGCCGGCTGAAATCAGAGACATGCAATGGCAGAAAGGTGTGCAAAGGTCAGCTGAGGACAGCGTGGCACTGGTTCTCCTCTTTCCTCCACCTCACTGGTCTAGCTCAGGGTCTTCTTACTGGATCTTTTCTCATTACATCACTCGGTTGACAGACAGCCAGGCTCAGGTCGACAGAGGTACAAAAAACCAGCAGGATAAAAACTAAATTCTCATATCCAACTCTTGCTGTGTTACTGAGGAATGACCCAGCACTTCGAACTGCAAGTACTTCTTGTTGGATTGATGAATTATTTGTAGCAGCACCAGCAGTCAGGATTAGCCATTTGGCCGGCTTCACTAGCAGCAGCCAAAGAGATGCAGTAAAGAGAACCTGCAGAAACCTGCATCCTCACTGCAGCTGAGCCCGACCAATCACTGCAGCCCATACGAGCAGGTTCAATCGTCAAGCCGTGGAATGAGCCTCTCAGCCAATGGAGGAAAGGATTGCTGCATGGAAACTAATTCATGCCATCAATCTTTAACCAGAGAAGAAGGAGTGGGCGGAGTGAGAGCAGGGTTCCCCTCAGCAGCCCCTCCCTCACAGCAGAAATGTGCTGACTGATGCCCCCCTCCCTCCTCCTCCTCCTGAGTCATTGCAGGCTCAGTCAGCATCCAGCAGGCGAACCCATCCACCGACATCAGAGCTCAGCCGTATCTGAACACGTACAGGGTTCCTCCCGCTGTGAAAACTACAGGATTTTCTTAAATGGCTCAAGACTTCCAGCTGCTGTCTGCAGGTCTGTTTCATGGACTGCACTGCCAGTCGAGACACTGACCCAGGAGGGATTGGTTATCGACAGAAAGAAACTCTCTCTGTCAATAACCTCTCAAGCATCTCTCTTATATGTCCAGCAAAACACCTATGCAGGTCCCGACGCTCACATACTGCAACCAGGCTCTACCTAGCATGAGAGATATCACATCTCAGTTTCTACCTATTCCAATTTTTTATTTTTATCAAATTCTACAACCAAAACCAGCCATGTGTTGATCTAGAAAAACCTTTAGGCAATGGGAGAGGTTGAACACTTTCCCCTGTTTTAGTTTTAAATTAAAAAGTAACAATTAAGTTTTTGGACTAAATTCTGTCTATGATGTAAGCAAACCCCTCAAGTATATTAAGTCCTTAAAGTGTCACTGTCACAGATCTACTCACGGTTGTCTCTCACGACTCAGCTCTAGTCCACTTTGTGTTGGTAGAGGTATTATAAGCCTATGTCCAAAGAGCACACACTTTGTTTTTTTAAACCAGGGGAGAATTTCTCTGAGCATTTTTTTGATTCAGTGAATTATTGAAACTGGGAAGAGGTCTTTGAGACTTTGTGTGACTATTTGTATTAAGCAGTAAACGACTCACTGCTCAATCTATGTCTTTTATCAAAATGCCCAGTTGTCCTACGGGTCTTTGAGAGCAGCCCTCTGTGGTGGGGGGTGCTGCCCTCTGTCGTGGGGGGTGCAGCCGTCTGTGGTGGGGGGTGCTGCCGTCTGTGGTGGGGGGTGCTGCCGTCTGTGGTGGGGGGTGCTGCCGCCTGTGGTGGGGGGTGCAGCCGCCTGTGGTGGGGGGTGCAGCCGCCTGTGGTGGAGGGTGCAGCCGCCTGTGGTGGGGGGTGCTGCCCTCTGTGGTGGGGGGTGCTGCCGTCTGTGGTTCACTGACTGCATTAGATTATCGAGGAGGAGGAGGAGGAGGAGGAGGAGGAGGAGGAGGAGGAGGAGGAGGAGGAGGAGGAGGAGCAGGCCTGCAGACTGTGCCTCATGGAGAAAGGTATTTGATCTCTTTGTGAACTTAGCCTCCAGTCAGCCTGTATGACAGGAAGAGGAAGGGTTTTATGGACGGCACTACATGTAAGGCTTTAGACATTGGACGCTCCAAAGATCACATTCTTGTAACTGTCATCACTGATCTCACCATCTATGCATGAACTCTGTAAACCATGATCACTTGTGTTAAATGACATACAGAGCCCATTGCAGAATGATTCATTTGTACTGAGGTAAGGAATGAAAACACAGTTCATTGTACACATATGGCGATGGACAGTTCAATAGGAACGCTAGAAGATGTGAAACAGCAGTCAGATAATCATTTCTGGTAAAAACAATGTTCACCAGGGCTCCTCCAGTTTAAGGCCACGGACATGTGTGCGCTAAATTCTCTTTCTTTTCCAATTCCTTTCCTTCCAAGCCGGTGAAGGGACAACAACATCTGCCTCTCGTGGAGTCAATTCACATTCACCATTTATCATTACATAGCTTAATAGTTGGCTGCTATATTTATGCTGTGAAATTTGAATTGAGAACCTTTTTTGTAACATAAAACATGACATTGTCGTCCATTGAAAAAGTTAGAAGATCTACTTAAAATGTTGGCCTAATTGGCTTGGAAGCATAACTCTGAATATCTCTTGCACTGCATTCAAAAAGTATTATGTCTTCTCTTCAAGTGTTGTGGTAGAAATGATGCTATCCAACAAAGTCAATCTACTCAAGAAGTTGTCTTTGAGTATTCATTAGGAATAAACAAACTTTCTCAGAAAGGACTCAAGATCACAGAGTACATGAACTAGTACATGAACTAGTACATGAAAGAGTCTGGAAGTCAGAGCAAACAGTGCTGGGTCTGTGAATTGTGTATCTGATTGGCCGCCCTCCTTTAAAGCAGAACTCCTAACACCCGTCCCAGACAGTAACCTTGATATCTCACCATTCTTTGTCGTATGAAGCTGTGTGAGGAAACCAATCCCAAGGTACTAACCAGCGTGTCATCGCCTACAAATGTCAAATTCATCCATTAAAGTAAAATAGAGTTTATACAGTTGAAAGTGTAGGTGCAGATAGAGTTTGAACAGTTGTAGTTCTCCTCCTACACTGAGGCAAGCAAAATGAAAACAAGGTCCAAATACTAACAATTCTTCATTCTAGGTAGAAAGGCAGGATTACAAAAACAAGGGTAAACTACGGTTAAACTACGGGTCTGTGACGACACTCAGTAGTGTCAGTTCATTGGTAGGAATGTGTGACGTAATTAAAAAGGTGATTTCAGCTACAGTATGTAAAATGGATATCATTATGTCTCTATAATAATCAGTTAGGGCACAAACAAGGGACAACCTCTTATACCTAATAGCATGGTTGCCATGGTTGCCTGGTTGCCATTCTGTTTATTCTCTGCGGTGGATTTAGCAACATGTAGTTCATGTAGTTCTCCATGTCCACGTGTTGCTGATGGTTGTGGTAGAGGAGCAGCTGAGGTGCGGAGAGCAGGGCTCCGTTTCTCTTCTCTCCCTCCCGAGGCGAGCGTGTGCTCCTGCTGTAAAAGGCAGGTGCACCGCACCCACAGCCACTAACTCTGAGCCTGGCTCCCGAGCAGGACGTTCTCCCGGTACTCCACCAGCAGATGGAAAACACCCACCTCTCCGAGGGAACCGTGCGGGGGGGGTCTGCTGGAGGCTCCTGCTGGGTGCACTGTCCTGCGAGATACCTGGCTCGAAACACTCGGAACACTGTTATTGTTGTTGGCGAAACACATCAGCAATGACAGGTGGGTGACGCGGGGATGAGCAGGAGAGGCGGGGAGAGGCAGGGCTATGGCGTATAGGGCGTACACACGGAGCCGTTTGGCCCCCCGGAGCCCGTCCGCAGATCTACCCACCGTTTCCGCGGTTCCGTTACGGCCTTGTGTGAACGAACCGTCCATACGAGAGAGCAGTGGTTCTCAAACCTTTTTCAATAATGTTCCCCCTTTGAAAGAAAAATGTCAGCCAAGTCCCCCTGATCAGCCCAAACACTATTTGTTAGGGACAAGCAGCCTATATAAAGAGGTACAGCACAGCGCTGCACCATCAGTGTCTGAGTTATTAAAACAACAACAGTAACTGAGAAACACTTCAATGCTACATTTCAAATGTTTACAATCCATCACTAAATTCATGGCAAACCAATTTGAACATCAAGCAATAACACTAAGACGACATTAGCTGCATTGAACTGATCTTTTTAATAAGTTGTACTTAATGCAGTGAAACATGGGCTCGAGCTTCACTGAGGAGCTTTGTCCTTCTGACCGGGAGGCAAACTGCAGTTATTACACTCTGCGTTTTGAAATATGTGTAACTCTGTTCATATAAAACACACACTGCTCAAACTTCCTTACTTTTCCTAAAATTAGTATATTTATTTATTTTGGGGCGTGGGGAATGAGGAGAAAACAATATATGAGCATTTTATAAGCATGGGATTTTGACCCCTCATATGCATAATGCTGCGCTATACTTTGCGGCCACACGCCGTTGCCAAGCAACGCTTATTATTTATGTCCTTTGATAAGCAGACAGTCATATCATTAACTAGAACTAGCTGGATCTGATAGATTTGGACATAAACGCGAGTGAAGTCTAACCGGACGCGAGAGAGAGATCAGATCAGCTGCTGTGACGGACCGTTGACGTGCAACAACATTAACCTTTCTGTTGGTCGCTTGTTAGCAGACCCTTCACGTGATGGCAGAGCGAACAGGTACAGGCAGGGCCCATAATGATAGCCCGATAGTTTAAATCTACTACCCACACATGAACATATGGAAATGGGTTACCATTTAATAAAATAAATGTATTTATAAATGTATTTAGGAACCTATCCATGTGATTTTCAGTGGGGGTCGACCTCAAATTCTCTATGGGGGTCCAGGGGCATGCCCCCCCGGTAAGAAATTATTTTTTATTTTTGAGTTAAATGCATCAATCTGATGCATTTTGAGGGGAAAATATAGAGACTAGATCTATGGAAACACCTATATTAAACAGAACTGTATACATTTCAATAATCATAAAATCATGGCCATAACCAATAACATACCATTTCCAATATGAAAAAAACACTGAAACTTGTTTATTAAATTTAGTTTTGGTTCATTTATAGTTGCGAGTGTGTCTGTGCTCCTGAATCAGCCTCTCCCGTCTCCCTCCTCTCCCCCCTGCTCCTCTTTGAGGCAGCAGCAAAGACTAGTTTTAAAAGTGTATCTTACCTTTTTTCACCTTAATATGTGTTTACATAACTGGTGACCACACCGTTTGAGACCCACTGAGAACTTAGACTAAATGAACTATCTAAACACTCAGAGAGTCCTTTACCTCACCTGAGCTGAGGTTATCCGAGCTTGAATGACACACAGAGACCAATCAAGGGCTTTGATTTATGATCTGTATGACAGTGGCCATGTCGGCAGGCCACATCATGTGGACAGCTAGTCACCCTGTGTGAGGCAGGCCACTTAACAGGCCAGAAGGAGGCGAGATCAGTGCAAGGGAGCGAGGGATCATTGTCCACAAGTTAATCGATCGCAGATGGCGTCGTGGTCACGGACGAATAAAAAAAAAAATTATAAAAAAAAAAATTATAAAAAAAACCAAAACCTAAATGGGTCGCGAAATATACTTGGGCGGCCGTTAATATACCTGGGCGGCCCGCCCAAGTATAGTCTATGTGTGGGAAACCCTGACACTATGATACTTCTACTTTTACTAAAGTACAAGATCTGAGTACTTCTTCCACCTCTGAATTTTAGTGGGGAAGAAGTACAAAGTTGCAGACAAGGGAGATTCTCATGTAAAGTCCAAGTACCTCTAAATTGTACTTGAGTACAGTACTCGAGTAAATGTACTTAGTTACTTTACACCACTGGGAACAAGTAAGATAGAAGTGTGGGCAATGAACAAGGAGACAGTATACACACAAACAGAACAGCCGGTTGAAAGCACTCACCCTGAGCTCATGTTCAGTGCGGTGTACTCCTAACTTCTTCAGCCCAATAGTCAGGTCGTTGACACAGATGCCTCCATCCCCGTTCACATCCAGGACCTGGAACAGAACCTTCAGCCTGTGCTCCTGCTCGGGCCCTCCACAGGTGTCACATTGATGCGTTGACTGACCCGGCTCCGAGTGCCGGTCCCCGGCCCCGGGCTGCCGGGGGGCTGTTGAGGTGGGGTCTTCAGTGTGCCCGCCGCCCGGGTCGACCCCTAGGTGGGTGTCGCCTGATTGGCACTGGCAGAATACATCACTGAGCAAGGACGGCATCAACGAACCCTGCTGGTGTATCATAGGTGTCCGGCACGGTCCGCCACGCTTTAACCTCTGTACGGTACTGATAACAGCCGGAGAGCACTGAAGGCCAGCGCTGTGTCTCGAGCTGTGTATTCGAGCCCTGACTACCACGTCACATGTCCCTCCATTTCAGCCTGTTCTGAAAGGATAAGCTACCAGAAGCCGGTAAGCCTACAAAACAGACGTTTCACTCCAAACCAATTTGCAGAGTTTCCCTGAGACGAAAATGGTTAATATCTTCAAGAACACTTTATACATTAGCCGAGTAAGCTGGCCTATTTAGGGTGACGTTAGCCTGAATGTTGACGTTAAAAGCCGGTTAAGGGAGACACGGATCCTGACCTGTCAGCGCCTTACCTTTTATTCATTAAATGACTTCACAGCATTGAGTGTCAGAGTCTATATCGAGCTTGTATATCGCAAAACACGAAGAAATGTTCCTCAATAAAGACCGTTATGAGTAAGATATGTATTCCGATATTTTAGTCCGTTAACTTGCCGACTGAGAAGAGAAACTGTGGCTCGGGGAGCGAGCTGCGCCAGAAGTCTCGCTGTACAACGCGAGACTACAGCGTGACTTCATCAAAGGGTGCTGGGAGCTGCTGTGTGACCAGAGACTGCTCTGACTGACAGGCGGCTGACTTCTTCTTTCTAGGAGACCATAGGACCAGTAGTTGTACAGACATAGCCCTTTTGTCAATAATTTGTCACCTCAACTGGAAAACGGAGATGAGCATATTAATGAGAATTTGAGGATTAGAATAGGAAATGAGGATATTGAATGGAATTCTGAAAAACGTATACTGGCGCCATCTTTTGTTTCAGATGTGTAATGTAAACCGAATTTAAAATGCAGAGGTAGACTGGTAGCCTATTTAAATTCCTGAGAGAATAGAAAAAGTAGTAACAAAACAATCAGGATAAACACTCATCAGATTACTAACGCGAAACCGCTTTCCTTCTCCTAGCACCTTGTTTTAGGGGATACTTTCTCTTCAATAGGTTTAAAGAAGGCTGAGAAATCCGATATTATAAATTATAACTCCATTCCAGATGGATAACATAATCTTTATGTTGTGGTTGCATAAATTAAAGATCTTATCAAACTATGAGTTTGTTAAATTAAAACAATCTTTCTTTTACGTTTCTAAAGATTCCTCTTAACTTGTAACTACAAAATGAATTTCACATTTTAAATGTATATTTATGAGTTAATAAATATAAAAAGTATTATTCTGTGATTGATCGTATTAGACCCACATTCCTGCTGATAATTCTGTTACAATGCCTGATATTGGTGGTTACCTAGCAAACAACAGCAACATGGGGGTGGGGAAGATATAACCTATTAGTATACAGTATTGGTTATTGCAGAACTAAATAACGCAGGTTTCACAAAAATAAAAACAAAGTAATGTGTGTGTGTACGTGTACGTGTGTGCGTGTGTGAGATTTCTTTCCTAGATGTTGTCATCGTTGCATGACCTAGAGATATCCAACCAATGGGATGTCTGTGGGCGGGGCTACAGGGCACGCCCAGCTAACGTAAGCGTTGTTGTCGGAAGAAGAAGCCGATTCTGGAAGCCATTACGTTGCGCACATCAGTTGAGTAAATCCTACTATTTTTGCGTACAATACGCACAATTACCTCTCCAAAAGGGACATTTGTGCAATTATGGCATCAGCCGCGAAAAAAAGAAAAATGAATTTCTCGGAGAGAGAGGTGGAAATTATTGTGGAAGAAATAGAGAAACACAAGCACACATTGGTTAACCACTTCAACGCTGGAGTCACCCACATGGCAAAGAATAACGCTTGGGGGGACATCCTGAAAAAGGTAAACGCTGTCACCACCTGTCCCAGAGAGTTGCCCGAGGTGAAGAAGAAGTGGTCGGACATGAAGACGGAGGTCCGGCGGAAAGTGGCCCAGGCGCGGGCTGCTATAGAGGGAACCTCCGCTGACTGCACTCCAGTCCCCGTCATCCTCACTGCGATGCAGCAGAGGATCTGTAACCTGCTGGGGGAGGCTACCATCATCAGCCTGCCTGCAGGAGACTCGGATGCTGATATAAGTTTACCTGTCACCGTGAACGCAGCCGCCACCGTCACACTGGCAGAGAGTAAGTCCTCACAAGTTGAACTGTGAGCGTTCACATGATACACTAGTGTGCAGTAGTGTACAGTAACTAAGTAGATTTACTCAGTAGCCTACTGTACTTAAGTACCATTTTTCAATGTGTTGCTACTGGACTTCAACCCTACTAAAATTGGAAATGATATATTGTACTGTTACTCTATCTACATTTATTTAATACCTTTAGTTACTTTACAGCTTTTGATTAATGATGTGAAATATAGCCTAATCAACTCTTGAATCAGATCTTAGTTACACCTGGAGTAAATTCACAAGCTACCCTGTAGTATACAAAGTGATTCAAATGACCTGGGATATATTATTTTGAAATGGGACAATCTGCATAATGAGTAGTTTTACTTTTGGTAGCCTACTATAAGTATATTTTATATCTACTTTTGCGATTAACATTTTAATTTCAGGACTTTTACTTAGCAGAGTATTCCTACACTCTGGTACTCCTACTTTTACTTTAGTACAATATCTGAGTACTTCGTCCACCGTAAGTATGAGTGGCAATGCTGCTATAATAAGCAAGACAAGTTCCTTTCCTTTGAGTGGATTCATCCCCAGAGCTCAGTGATAAATATTGCTTAAAACGTGATGAGTGTACAACACTGAACAAGCATTATAGAAGACACAACCCAATAAACACTCAAATACATATCCTTCAGTGGAAAACATGCGGTACAGTAGCGTTTTAGCAAAGCATGAAACCTGACACTGTCTGCGGTGTAAGGGCATCTGATACTTCCCACACCAAGAGGGATTGAAGTGCATCGGTCCCCCTCAAAGCCCTCATCACAGGTTACTATGGAGACATGTTCTAAGTAATAATAAAAAAATCTATATATTTAAACTCTGAAAAGGAAAAACGATCCAATAAACCACAAGTAAAAAAGTAAAGACGTAACAACTGAAAAAGGAAGTAAAAATGTGTGGCTAAAATATAATTCTTCTGCTTTTCTGTCCGCAGGTTGATATTTTATTTTAAAAACCTTTCCCAACCTAAATTAAAAGGGCACTTAAGTATTTTAGCCCCTTTAGGAGAAAATATCCTAAATGTGCTTTTGAAGATTTTAGCCTATCTTTCTTATTTTCTTGGATTGCTTGTTTGTTTGTTTGCATCATGCTGTCTGTGTTTCATTCAGCTCTTCCAGCGGGCTCAGCTACAGTCTGCGATGAAGCAAAGCCACTGACTGGTAAGTGCGTTTATTATTATATACGTGACACTATCAGTCTGTGTGAACATTAATGAAGCTTTCTGGTCGTTATGTACTGTTAGCATATGACCCATCCACCAAAGACTAACATGTTGGTGTTAAGTGAAAGTAAACAAAGGTAACATTTCAAGGCTTTGCATCCCTTACTGGAATCATTTTAGAAAACTACCTTTTTTAAAATTCATATAATTTAGTATTTTTTTATTAAATGTAAAAAATAATGTACTTAATTTCTATAAAAAGCTCTAATATCACAACCATTATTTAAAATCATGAGAGCAATATTAACTTCATCATTCAATACATTGTGCTCGTTTATGACGTTCTTCCAGTCATTACTGTGTCACTATGAGTGACACAGTATGTGTTAGATGTGTCTTCTAAGGATGTGAGGTGTGTGTGAGGGGGCACTGGTCTTTGTGTTTCGCTCATCCATGAAACAGGAACGAGCCTGAGTGAGTCCTCACTTGCTTCCTGTGGTCTCCCACCATGAAAATAATTAGTTTTCAGATTTTTAGCAGCAGTTCTAGCAAACCAAGACACATACAGTTCTGTTATAATAATGTTGTTGTCGATGGTGATTCCAGCAAAGCAGAGCGTACATGTTTTATCAGGATCAAATCTTTTTTCCCTTTGGATGAGCATCCAATTCAAACCTGCTGAGCTCTGACAGGAGTGTGGTACTCATCTTCTCTTTTCCCTTTTTAAACTTCTTATTTATCGGCTTATTTAATTAAACAGACGCACTATTTTCTGAATATAAAGTTATATTTTTAGATATAGCATAGGTAAATCACAACAAAGTAAAAAATGAAATAAATAAAACAGTAACAGAAATCTAAGGGATAATATATTTAGAGTTAAATTAAGGCTGATTACCAAGCATCATACAGTTCATATGTCATCATGGTCGAGTAAACACACACACACACACACACACACACACACACACACACACACACACACACACACACACACACACACACACACACACACACACACACACACACACACACACACACACACACACACACACACACACACACACACACACACACACACACACACACACACACACACACACACACACACACACACACACACACTTACTTGTAAACATATACAGTGGAGGAAATAAGTATTTGATCCCTTGCCGATTTTGTAAGTTTACCCATTTGCAATTGCCTTGCCGTGGGCGGTGTTCTCCCCCCCCACACTCAGACACTCAAATCCAGCACCAGACACTTTTTACGCTGCTATGGACAATCTTGCACTAATGTACATTCTCAAAATATTGAAGTGACTGTTGTTTTGTACATATTGATTGTTGAGTTTTTATTAAGGTCTTAATGTGTAAAAATGTCTCTTTGACTGTGTATATATATACATATTTGCACACATATCTTTATATACATTTGTTTTTATATTCGGGATTGTGGGAAACGGTATTTCGAACTCTCTGTCTGTACACACAAACTGGAATATTGCCAATAAAGTTGACTTTGACTTACAAAGAAATGATCAGATGAGACCAACATCGAGATCTTTGGCGTCAACTGGACACGCCGTGTTTGGAGGAAGAGAGATGCTGACGATAACCCCAGAACACCACCCCCCCCCCCGTCAGCATGGAGGTGGAAACATTCTAAGTAAACATCCATACGCACATGTAAAGCTTTATATTTCCCAGGTCAGCATAACTGAAAACAAACAGAATACACTCGGAAAAATAAAGCAAGAAAAGAGCCAAAGACAGTTTAATAAGTTGAATTAACCAAGAAGCATTCTTAAAAAAATATTAATTCAAAAATAAAAATTCATAATTTCCAAAATACACATCCTGTAACAGTTCTGAGAGATATAGCAGCCAGGTATATATTGCACAGCTAGGAGGGACGCCTGACTGATCAAATCTATTGAAGAAAATGTTCAAGTCGTTGGCCCACTGATGGTCCCGACTCCCCCCGGACACCTGGGAGTCTGGGTCTTTGTAGCCAGAGATGGTCTTTAGGCCTCTCCAGACTTTTTCTTTTCTGATCTCAACCTCAGAAAGAAAACACATTTCCTGTAATGTTGAGCTACCTGCTGAGTGACATGAGAATAGTACAAACCCCAATTCCACTGAAGTTGTCAGTTTAGTACCCCCACTCTTTTACCATGCTGTTATAGCACGTGCAAAATGTGGCTTGGCATTCTCTTGCTGAAATAAGCAGGGACATCCCTGACAAAGACGTTGCTTGGATGTCAGCATATGTTGCTCCAAAACCTGTCTGTACCTTTCAGCATGGCTGGTGCCTTCACAGATGTGCAAGTTACCCATGCCATGGGCACTAACACACCCCCATACCATCATCACAGATGCTGGCTTTTGAACTTTAAGCTGATAACAATCTGGATGGACCTTTTAATCTTTGGCTCGGAGGACACGATGTCCATGTTTTCCAAAAACAATTAAGAATGTGGACTCATCAGACCACAGAACACTTTCCCACTCTTGCGGCTTTCACACCAGCGCTTTTCCCTTTCTAGCTCCGAGCTAGAGCTTTTCTGCTCCCACTCTGTTCACACCGCCCAGAGCCCGACTGGCGCTGCCGCTGCTGCGTCATGACGTCACCGTTTACATCGCTGATTTCCTCCCCAACGGCGTTACGGCGCTCACAACAACAACAACAACAACAACGGGGAACTGCGTCGGGTCGATGATTGTGTTGCTTTTAATCACACAAAGCCAGATTAAATTAAATAACGACTTCTCCAACCTTATGCTTTTCTCCAGAGTGCCGTGGTTCATTGTTTATTAATGTGTTTCTGCAGCATTTACCGACCGCTGCAGTGCTGCTCTTCCACGGGAGTTTATTCTCCCGTTAGCTCCCGGTTAGCTCACACTGCAGCGGCCGCTCTAAAGTATTCACTGTCCGACTCACACAAGCAGCTGATGCATATCCCCAGTTCCCCTTAGCCTAAGTGAATGTGTGTCAGTCTGAATTGACACTGTTTGGTATCACAACGCTGTTATGAAAGTTTCTCTGGTATAAAACGGGTGATGTTGGCATAGCAACCGAAGCTAAACTGACTACTTGCTATTGCTATCCTATTGTGGCATAAACCGTTTTCTACAGGCACATTTTACCGGCGTATTTTTATTATGATTCTACTTGTGATAGTCGGACACGACAACCTGTGCAGCCCATGTATTGATTCCATCCGATAGCTGCAATAATACAAAACAACACGTCTGCCTCTCTCCACAATGATCGATAACAGTGAACGGATGGTCAAAGTAAGGTACAAATAAACAGAATCACACGAAGCCTGGTTAGTGTTGCCTGACTTTATAAAGTGTGTTTATAAGCACTACTGCTTGTAGGCAGGCATAACAGTCGACCCATGTTCAGGGGAGGTGGGTTTAGTTTCCTGCACGCCTCGACGTAAGAGAGACGTAAGCGACGCCGCCTCTTAGCTCCAAAGCTCTTGCCTCTAGACCGACAATTTTTTGGAGCTGGAAGTGAACCCGATTCCGGAGCTAAGAGCCGGTACAGCTGCGGTGTGAACAGGAAAAACCGGCACTTTTCAGGCTCCAGCTCCGAGCCGGAGCTGAAAACGCGTTGGTGTGAAAGGGGCATCTGTGTCAGTCCATCTCAGATGAGCTCAGGCCCAGAGAAGCCCATGGCGTTTCTGGGTGATGTTGATATATGGCTTTGGCTTTTCATGGTAGAGTTTTAACTAGAGATGTCCCGATCCGATCACGTGATCGGGGATCGGAGCCGATCACAGTGTCTAATAGTAGCAGTAAGCTAACGAGAGGCTACGTTCAGCTGGTGACTCGGGAGTCGGGACAGAGAAAATGTCAGGAGTTTGGAAGTATTATAAAATTGAAAGCGAAGGCAGTGTAACAGCCAGATGCAATGTTTGCAAGGCAGAGCGTGGTGGAAAGAACAGAGCTACGTTCAACACGACCAATCTAATACGCTACCTGAGAAACAAACACCAACAACAACACGGCGAGTACACAGCGGCCACTCAGGTAACGGCACTGAAACAACCGACACTTTCAGAGACTTTTAAAAGGAAAGATAAACTGCCCCAGAACAGTGAAAAGGCCAACACAATAACAGCCAAGATAGCTTAATTCATCGCGTTGGATGACCAGCCGTTATCTGTTACCTTTTTTTTCTCTTAATGCATTGCATAAAGATCGGATCGGGGAAAATCGGTATCGGCAGATTGTCAAAATCAAATGATCGGAATCGGATCGGGAGCAAAAAAAGGTGATCGGGACATCCCTAATTTTAACCTTCACTTATGATGTAGTGACATACTGTGTTCACTGACAATGGTGTTCCAAGTGTTCCTGAGCCCACATGGTAATATCCTTCACAGAATGATAATGGTTTTAATGCAGTGCCCCCTGAGGGATCGAAGGTCACCGGCATTCAATGTTGGTTTTCGGCCTTGCCGCTTACGTGCAGTTGTTGCTCCGGATTCTCTGAATCTTTTGATGACATTATGGACTTTAGATGATGAATTCCCTACATTCCTTGCAATTGTACGTTGAGAAACGTTGCTCTTCAACTGTTGGACTATTTGGAACGTGTTGCAGGCCTCAAATTCAAAATGAGTGAATATTTGCAAAAAATCACAACGTTTATCAGTTTGAACATTATTATCTTGTCTTTGTACTGTATTTCATTGAATATAGGTCGCAAAGGATTTGCAAATCATTGTATTCTCTTTTTATTTAAGTTTTACACAACGTCCCAACTTCATTGGAATTGGGGTTCGTAGATGCAACTAGAGTTTCAGTTTGGGTTTGAGTCACTTCATAACTAAAGCAGCTTTTCTGTTCTGTTTCCAGCTGAAACTACTTTCCACACCCTGGAGGATGGAGGCGTGGTGGAGTACTGCACAACCACTGTGAGTGACTCAACTCCCACCGTGGGGGCGGCCGTTGAGGCTCCAGTAGAGATGCTGGCGGCCTCTCCCCCTCCACCTCAGAGTCATGCCAAACCTCAGGAGCTGAAGAGCCGCATCGCCCTCAACTCCGCCCGCCTGCTGCAGGAGCAGAGGGTCACCAACGTGCACATCCGTCAGATCGCCCAGCACATGGAGGGACAGAACGAGCTGCTGCAGATGATGCGGCACTCTCAGGAAGCTCAGGCCTTCGCACAGGAGAGACAGGCCCAGGCGCTGGAGGGCACCCAGGCCGCACTGCTGGCCTTAGTGCAGCTGCTCAAACCTGCTCTCAAAGACCTGCGCAAATTCCTCCAGAGTGGGACTGAAGCAGCCAACTCCAGCAGCTCCGCAGCAGAGGAGCAGAGGCCCAGAACACCTCCACCTCCACAGCCGGCCGAGGAGGCACAATAGACTGTGTGTGTGTGTGTGTGTGTGTGTGTGTGTGTGTGTGTGTGTGTGTGTGTGTGTGTGTGTGTGTGTGTGTGTGTGTGTGTGTGTGTGTGTGTGTGTGTGTGTGTGTGTGTGTGTGTGTGTGTGTGCATACAAATAAAAAACATGTCAAAAGTTGCTTTTGCGGTGAGCATGTACAGAATTTTACTTTTTACCTTCTGTCTTTAACTAGCAGAGTTTATGTTATTTGAGACATTTAATTGAGTGTGTTTTTTAATGCAGAGATGCAGACGGTTATCAGTAACATGGAATCCTTAGTTTGATCCAGTCACCCTGCAGTTCACCCTGAATGAAGAATAACCAGTCCTGTTCTCCACACCAGAGACGGCAGGGGTCTTCAGGTAGTGTGCACTGTGTCTTCAGAACTGAAGAAAAACTTGAATAAAAATCATCTGCCTGTGTTTTGTCTCTGGGGTGCATTGCTACTTAGCAGCCAGGAGGGGTCAGTGTGTGTAAACAGGTTTCATCACTACAGCAGTATAGTTTAAAGGTCCCATCTTTTGGCCATTTTTACTGATCATATTTCCATTGTTGAGGTCTATTGGAATAGATTTTCATTGTTCAATGTTCCAAAATCACATGGTTATATCTCTCTACTGGACTCTATGGGTACTACCTTATCATGCAAGCATTCACCTACTGAGACTTCTATAGACGTAGCCGGCCCCGGGGCGGGCCTACCTGAATGCGCGCGTGCATCTCACCGTATAAAAGGAGGCCTCACCTCCTGACTGTCATCCCTTTCTCTTCAGCGAGCGGAAGTGAAACACTGAGCAAAGATGTGAAAGAGAAGAGAGATAAAAAACAAGCATGGAACCACTCCTTGAGCACCGGACCTGCCCGACATGCCCACTGCGTGCGCTGACGCTTGCCGGCGGGCGTGTCTGAAACTCGACCAACAACCAATCACATGAATCTCCCGCCCCTGACACACAAGCAGCGGTTTGATTGGCTAGAGCTTGTACTGGCATATGATTCGATTGGCTGACGCTTCTGCCGAGGCGTCGAAAGTTGAACATTGCTCAACTTTTGCAGCGAGCCACGCCAGCTACGCTCCGCGTCGGTTCCCACGATGCATTTCGGCTAAAAGTGACGTCACCCCATTCAAAGTGAATGGTGAAGCGTCAATGCACGCCGCTGTGTGGACGGGCCGTAAACCAGTCGCCGGCCTGTAACGCCTGCCGCATGATCTCCTGGTGAAGTTCGGCCCGCAGGTGGAGGTGGAGGTACTCAGTAAAATGCCGGTAGTCACCAAGCCCCCAGGAAGTGCGCCGGACTCAGATGAAAATATTCGTGCTGGCCAAACGGCGGTACTACACTTCTGTTTGGTTTCCAGGCCCGGAAACACCTTTTCCCATTGACTTATATGGGGAAAGAGTGTTCTGTAAATCGTTGGATACTTTTTTTCCTCAAGTTGTAATAATGTGCTAATAACGTTATTCTGAGAGTTATTTCCCTCTGCATTATGAATGCGCATCTAACCCACGGGACCGCGCCGCCCGGCACGTTCATGTTACGTGTCCCGACCAATCAGAGCACACTGTGCTCACAGGGAGGGTGGGGGCTGGAGCTATTGGAGCTACAACGAGCCGTTAAAGGCAGAGAATGAAATTCAGTGAATACAATACACGTAGTTTACAGAGATGCTGTTTGAGAAACCAATGTGAGTTGCGTTTCTCTTTACCCATGGATGCACAATAAGAACGGACCCACGGAGCTGTAATAATGGATATATTGCACATGTTTGCTGTAATTCATTATCATACTACATGGGCTGTATGATTACATCTTGTACCGTAAATGTTGTATTAAATAAAGTTAATATTACTTATTATTATAAGTATATATTATTATTATATATATACAGTGCAATCATTCTTTCATGCTAAATGAAGCTCTGTTGCTTGGATATCACTAGATCCTGTTACAGCGTAATATAAGTACATAACGATTGATGCGTACATTAGCATAATTACTAGCTAGCCGCTAGCTGCTAACTGCGCCTCGTCAATATCAAATCCATCATAATAACAAATCATTACCATGCTGTCATGAACGTGCGGTGCTGTTACGTGTACGCAAATTGACGTGCTTGATGTGAACGAGCATTTTGGTTAAAGTTGCGCATGCGCTATGAGCGCACATACGAGTACTTCTCAGGCATGCCGGGTAATCTGTGACGTTTCGCTCTCTCAAAAGTTGGGCCATTTTATCATCATGCCAATGAGCAACTCTCATAGGAATGAATGAGGCCCCGTCTCCCACGCTGTATCCAGTTCTTATTATACATCCATGGTACTCACCCGCCGGCGGTAGGCGGCATCTCATGACGCATCTATGACGCACCGCAGCGATAGACTAGAGCAGAAAAGACATCACATAACGTTAGCATTTCGAAAATGTTAGCGTGGCTTAATAATAGTGTGAAAAGACAGCGGTTGTCGCCGGACAAGGATTCCCTCTCTCCTTTCCTGCTGAAAGATGGTGAGTGTACTCAGGGACGAGGAGTCATTTAACCAGCCGCCAGTGGGAGTCAGGCTTTACTTTCTTTTATATCCATAAAGAAAAAGTAAATCTGTTTACCGTTATTTCATATGGATGTTGAGAGGTATCCATATATCTCTTCATTTTGCTCTCAAAGTGCACCAGATTGATGCATCTAACTTCAATATTTAAAAAAAAAAATCTTCCCGTGGGGGCATGCCCCCGGACCCCCTAGAGGGTGTCAGGTCCACTCCCCACCTATAAAAATAGTACTTTACCACTGCACCCCCTCTAATCTCAGATGCACCTTGAGTCATTTTGTTTAAGTACAGTGAGCCTTTCTAAAATATACAGTAAAGAGACAAACCCACCAGCATTATAGGATATACTATGACTTTGAGCCAAATACTTGTTTTTGGGCTGCATAAATAAATTGACTTGAAACAGTTGCTGATTTAGAGTACTGGCACCTTTTTTATTCCAATTCAAGCACTGACTATACATAAAAGTCAGAGCCACCTGTCGTATGTGAAACCTTCTCCTTACTGCAGAACGTCTCTCATTATGTTATAATGTTTTTTTAACGGACGTTGTCTGATTATATAATCATATGCGCGGGCCGCTAGAGTCTGTTTATCTCCAGATTAACAGCAGCATGAGAATAACCTGCCGAAAGTGCCGATGCTCCATGGCGGAGGCTCCGGTAGAAATGGCCGGGATTTGCGGTTTTACCCTCTTAATGTCTGACCAATGGTTGAACAGCATTTCCGTGCACATGACTTGTGTCCGTTTGAGTTTTGCCCGTGTGAACGCAAACCGACGAAGGTACGTTTTAACCGTTTGTTTTTTCATTCTAATTGAAACAAAAACAAAAGCAGAAACGGGTCGTTTTTTTGTTTTTCAATTTTGCCCCAAAACGGAAATTCTGCTCGTTTTTCTGTTCTTACTGTTAAAACAAGTATACAACTCAATGTTTCGCCATAGGATTTTGGAAAATAGCTCGAAATAATGTCTGTGGTTGACACACATTTAATCTCCACATGTCTACCCTACTTTTATAATTTTATAATCATAAGTCGAATCGAAAGATCTATGATTTTAGGACGTGTCACTGCACGACTCTATAGCCTACTGTTGGGTTTCGGAATGCTGGGAGGAGTAAATGGCCAGAAAGAATCCAAGAAACTTCTTGTAAAATTGACAGGGTTTCAATTATAGTAAACATGACGTTCCTCTGCTCCTCTGATAGTTAACCATATAGTAACAGTTGATATGTTAGCATCGATGAGTGGCAGTTGGAGACGGTGTGTTTAGTATGTAACTTCACGCGTTTTTATCCATCTCTTCACTAATGCTGCTTGATATGCTACATCCTACTGTGAATGCTAAAAACAATGCAACTTCCGGTTCCGGAAGCTACTACCCCCGATATTTGTCCGTAGGGGAACAATACATCAGTGGACTAAAGTTCCGGTTTCATTTGTATATTGATTATTCTCACAATACAAACAAATGTAACGAGCCCTGAATTATGGGTTTTCTTAGAGACGTAGGAGCTGAGTTGAGGCAATGATGTGACAGAAATACTCACTAATAACTTTGGACATAATTGTGTACATAATAATGAGATAACTATTCTGTTTTTTTTTTTTTTCAATTAGAACTAAAACACAAACGGTTAAAACGTACCTTGGTCCTATTTAGTTTTTGTTTTGTGTTTACAAATTCAGACTGGACCAACATATGGAAGAAAAATGATGACTGGTTACCTGGGGCCTATACTACGAACCTGGTTCAACCTAACCTGGATATGTTTGAGTTAGCCGGTTGGCCTAATCCAAAACATACGCGCTCTCGCTAAACTGTACTACGACGCTGGTTATCAAGTGGATCGCTCAAGCCAGCCGTGTCCTATCTAGTTAGGTGCGCGTTCACATGAAAGGGGTGGTATCTGGAGCATTCGACCAATCACAAACATGGATAAGCGTACTGACAGCGCAGCGTCATACTTCCTGAATGAAAAGTGAACTTTAATACTAGTCAAATATGAAGAAGTTAAACTTTAAACATCCATGACTTAAACACTTTATCCAGGATAAAAGCCACATAGCTGCACCTGCAAGGTGAACACAGCTGGAAAAAGAAAAAGTGTTTGAATGCGTACATTAACAGGTTTATGATATCACTGCCCGTCTAAAACACGATCTGACTTCAATTACATTTGTCTCAAGTGTTTCGTCAACTTATGTGTTGCTTAAAATAATACTTCTGCATACAGTATGTGACACTGTGAGTGTTGCATGGCCAGATACGGCTCAGCTGACTCAGATAAGGAGATATATGATACATTATGAAGTGATATGCCGGCGGACTGTACTTAATGTACTCTGATCCGGTTACTTATGTTGTGGCCGATATTTAAGTAAGCTTTCTTAACGCTAATGTTATAATAGTCAGATTGCTCTGAAGATGGAGGTGATATTCTATTCATGTTCACGTTCACACAGTCGGTGATTTTTGCCGGCCGTCTTTCCTGCGACGGCAGTTTTTCTGTATTTCCTTTCTCCTGTAATATGACTTGATCGCTTTAAACTCCGCACACTGAGCTCTGATTGGTCAGCAGGCGGTGCTTTCACTGAGTTGAGCTCTTAGCCTGCAACCTAACCTGGTCCCGACCAGGTTAGCTGCTTAGCATATATTACCATGGAGATCTAGCCTGCTAAAAAGAGAACCAGCTTCGGATGACCGGAAAGCCGGAGTTTTCCCTGAATTTAGCCGGCTAAGCGAAAATCCTGCTTTGCAGTATACCCCCCTGGCCTCAAAAGGAATCCGAGCATCAGAGGGGCGTGTTGGTCGTGTCCTCAGAGAAACTAACCAGCCATATCATGCAGATCGGTATCGTGTAGGTATTATTAAAAAACATTTAGATTTTCCTGTATTGTACATTGCTGTGAACATATTGTGAGAACAATAACATTGTGTTTAATTCCTCAGAGATTAAGGAATTTAAATCCAGTGCCATACAGTGTAGTGTACATGGGTCACAAATTGCACATTGACCAAAACGAGAAACTGGTGATGTATGGGGAGACCCACATCCTTGCCGTGGACGGATTCTCCAGCAACATTGTAAGCCACTCCACCATGCCAGTGAAAAACAACCTGACCATATATCAAGAGGTTTACCAGTAAGTTTCAGTGCCCTGTTTCTGTTATAATAATATAATAACCTAATAAAAAGGTTGCAAACAGCAGACAGTAAATAATTTAGTAAACATTTAGAACAGTTTTATTTGGGAAAAATATTGTAAATCGAAAACTACTGACAGGTAACCACTGTATATTGTACGCTACTTGGTAATTGATTGATGAGATCAACATTTTAACTGCGTACAAAATTCGCTTTAGCAATGCTTAGGTTGTAACAACAAACATGAAATTCTGTTACATGTCATAAGACTTTTGTATTGCTGTCTTGCAGGAGTGCTGTCCTACGATATGGAATGTGGAACCAAATCCGAGTGGAAAAGAATTCTACTTGACTCTTTTCATGCAGGAGAAATTGGCAGACTACCGGAATACATGCAAACAAAGTCAACACAGGAGAGTTGTTTTTTTATCTGAATTGCAATCAACGTCGTGTTCATACATTACGTGTCACTTGTTAGACGCTTTTATCCAAAGCGACTTACATACTCAACACTGTGGACAATCCCCACAGCCATTTTTGTCTTTTATTCCTCACTTTATCTGCTGTAATCATGTAAATTACCCTGTGGCGGGACAAATAAAAGATTTCTGATCTCCTTCCATTATTCACCCAACGGCTAGCTGATAGCTGTCAATAGACCCATGGCGTTCACTAAACCTCTCTAGGGGACTGCTAGCTTTTTCCTATGACACAGGAGAGATACAGTACTTTTGAACTGGATACAACAGGAAATGGATAAAATACAAAGCCGGAAATTGGGAAATTACAATGTGCTCTCTACATTTGACTCTTCTCATTTTTGTTTACTTTAAATGACAGAATCATTGTTACGGCCTATAGGATTTTGGACCCCAAAGCAAAAGACTGGAGAGAGATGGTCGATAAACAAAAAGCTTTATTCAAGCAGAGAACAAAAAATACGGCAGTGGAGTCAGGAAGTTGGCTGGCAAAAATCCAAACAATAACCCAAACAACGAGGAGAGCAGCGAGACACACCGGAGGGTCGAAACACAGAGGAATTATCTGGCAGGGAAGTGGCATGAGGACCGGGCTTTTATCTCTACAGGTGAAGAGGTGAGTGGAAACAGGTGTGCCTCGTCTGCTACTGGGAGGAGCCAGCCAACTCCCTGTCACACACCAGCCCTGCAGAGGAAAACAGAGAAGAGAGGGGTGAGACAGGAAATAGCACACAAAAGCACACAACAAAAATACAACTAAACAGAATCATAACAGTACCCCCCCCTCAACGGACGCCTCCTGGCGTCCTACCAGGCCTGTCCGGGTACCTCTCATAAAAGTCCCTAAGGAGAGCAGGGTCCAAAATCAGGGAGCGGGAGACCCATTGACGCTCCTCTAGTCCGTACCCCTCCCAATCCACCAAGTACTGGAACCCCCGGCCTCGCCTTCGTACATCCAACAACCGCTGGACGGTGAAAGCAGGATGATTGTCAATACTCCGGGGGGGAGGAGGGGGCTCGGCCGGAGGGCTCAGAGGACTGGAGGAAACTGGTTTGAGAAGTGAGACATGAAATGATGGGTGGACATTCAAGGCAGCAGGCAGCTTGAGCCTAACCACAGCGGGGTTAATAATCCGTTCAATGACAAACGGGCCAATGTACCTGGGTGCCAGTTTGCGGGAGTCAGTCTGGAGTGGCAGATCACGGGAGGACAGCCAGACCTTCTGACCGGGCTGGTAGTCCGGGGCTGGAGTGCGATGGCGGTCTGCAAGCCTCTGGTTGCGAGCAGCAGTGCGAACGAGAGCTGCCCGAGCTTCATGCCAGACTCTGCGGGCCCGCCGAAGATGCCCCTGTACTGAGGGGACTGCCACATCCCTCTCCTGGTCGGGGAAGAGAGGGGGTTGGAACCCAACAGAAGCCATGAATGGAGACATTCCTGTGGCGGAGCAAACCAGGGAGTTGTGGGCATATTCAACCCAAGGCAGGTGGGAGGCCCAGGAGACTGGATGGTGAGAAGAGACACAGCGAAGGGCTGCCTCCAGGTCCTGATTCGCACGCTCAGTCTGGCCGTTGGTCTGCGGGTGGTAACCTGATGACAGACTGGCCGACGCCCCCAATGCCTGGCAAAAGGCTTTCCAGACTCGAGAGGCAAATTGCGGACCCCTGTCAGAAACAATGTCCAGAGGAATGCCATGCAATCTAAAAACATGCTGGGTGATTAGTGTAGCAGTCTCCAGAGCAGAAGGTAACTTAGGTAGGGGAACGAAGTGTACGGCCTTGGAGAAGCGGTCAACAATCGTCAGGATAACTGTATTTCCTTCCGATGGGGGAAGACCCGTCACGAAGTCCATGGCGATGTGAGACCAAGGCCGATGAGGAATGGGAAGAGGGCGTAGAAGACCAGCAGGGGCGCGGTGGGATGCCTTACTGCGGGCGCAGATGGAGCAGGCGGCGACATACTTCTTGGCGTCAGAGGACATGGAGGGCCACCAGAAGCGTTGTTGGATGAGGCCTAGAGTCCGAAGTGCTCCTGGATGGCAAGCTATCTTAGAATCATGTCCCAACTGGAGCACTGAAGATCTGGCGTGCGGTGGAACGAACAGCCGACCCGGTGGACAACCCTCAGGAGCTGGATGGTCCTCTTGTGCCTCCAGGACCACCCTCTCAACCTCCCACCTGGCTACTCCCACCACACAGGAGGATGGAAGAATGGTTCCTGCGGATGGCTCCTCAACCGGAGGAGCGAACTGACGTGACAGGGCATCTGCCTTGATGTTCCGTGATAGGTGAGGGTGAAGCTGAACCGGCCCAGAAAAAGTGCCCATCGAGCCTGGCGAGAGTTGAGCCTGCGAGCAGAACGGAGATAAGCTACGTTTCTGTGGTCCGTCCATACCACAAACGGATGAGTTGTGCCTTCAAGCCAGTGCCTCCATTCCTGCAGGGCTAAGACTACTGCCAGAAGCTCCCGATTTCCCACATCATAGTTTCTTTCTGCCGGGGAGAGCCGGCGGGAAAAGAAGGCGCAGGGATGCAACTTCTGGTCGGAGGCTGAGCGCTGGGAGAGGACTGCCCCTACACCAGTGTCGGAGGCATCCACTTCGACCACGAAAGGGGCTGAAGAATCAGGGTGAGATAACACAGGAGCAGAGGAAAACAAACACTTCAACATAGCAAAAGCAGCCTCAGCTTCAGATGACCACACAAAGGGAACCTTAACTGAGGTGAGCTTGGTGAGTGGGGCGGCTGCTCGACTATAGTCACGAATAAACCTGCGGTAAAAGTTGGCAAAACCAAGAAACCTTTGGAGTTGCTTTCTCGTTGTAGGAGTGGGCCATTCGGCCACTGCCATGACTTTGGCAGGGTCGGCTCTGACCTGTCCCTTCTCCACCACAAAACCCAGGAATGAAACAGAGGAAACATGAAAGGCACACTTCTCAGCCTTAACATAAAGTCTGTTCTCCAGGAGTCTCTGCAGCACCAACCTCATGTGTTGGACATGTTCTTGGGGGTCACGAGAGAAAATGAGGATATCATCAAGATACACAAAGACAAATCTGTTAAGCATATCACGAAGGACATCGTTAATGAGTGTCTGAAACACAGCAGGGGCGTTAGTTAACCCAAAAGGCATAACTAAATATTCAAAATGTCCCAGGGGCGTCTTAAACGCAGTCTTCCACTCGTCTCCCTCCCTTATCCTAACTAGGTGGTAGGCATTTCGGAGGTCCAACTTAGAGAAGATGGTGGCTTGATGGAGGAAACCAAAAGCTGAGTCTATGAGCGGAAGAGGATACTTATTCTTTACAGTAATGTCATTCAAGCCCCTGAAATCAATACAGGGGCATAGAGTCTTATCCTTCTTGTCAACAAAAAAAAACCCTGCCCCCAATGGAGAGCGAGAAGGGCGAATGAGACCAGTAGCAACAGAGTCAGTGATATAAGTCTCCATGGCCTCCCTCTCCGGCTTGGAGATATTATAAAGTCTGCTCGAAGGCAAGGGAGCACCGGGGAGCAAGTCAATGCCACAGTCATAAGGTCGATGAGGTGGTGGAGACAGGGCACGATCCTTGCTGAAAACCTCCTGGAGGTCATGATACTCAGAGGGAACTGACGTGAGGTCAACAGGTCTGGGGGGAACAGGTTTTGAAGTAACAGTGGTGGGTATGGCAGAGTGTAAACAGTGAGAGTGGCAGAACAAACTCCAATTGACGATGGATAAGGTGGCCCAGTCTATGTGTGGGTTGTGGAGTTTAAGCCAGGGGAGACCTAACACCAGCGGAGAAAGGGGTGAGGGAATGAGATACAGGGAAATGGTCTCGTGATGATTACCTGAGAGTAACAATGACACTGGGGCAGTACGGTGAGTTACATGGGCAAGAAGCCTACCATCAAGGGAAAAAATGTTCTTGGGCTCGGGAAGGAGTTCTGAGGGGAGATTAGACTAGAAAACCAGGTCAGAGTCAATAAAATTTTCATCAGCCCCTGAATCAACTAAGACTTGGAGAGGAAGGGAAACTTGAGAACTAGAAACCGTACCCTTTAACTGGAGACGATTAGCGTGGGAAGGGGAGACAGAAGTATGGCTCACCAGCGCCCCTCCCCCGGCTGCTGAGCCTGCTCTTTTGGCCGAGCGGAACAGTTGGCTCGAATGTGGCCAGCCTGACCACAGTATATGCAGAGCCTCTGGAGGAAACGGCGTTCCCGTTCAGCAGGTGAAAGCCTCATTCTCCCCAGCTGCATAGGCTCCTCTGGGCTTAGGGATGAGGAGACGGTGGGTGGGTCCCGGTAGGAGAAAGGCTCCAGGCGTTGGTGAGGAGGTGCAGACTGTCCAGGCGGACATGGTGACTTGGGTTGGGAAAAGGGGAGAGGGAATCTCTGCCTGTCTGTTCTCTCCCTACGCCTCTCACGGAGGCGATTATCTAAGCGAATGGCCAAAGAAATTAACTCCTCAAGGGACGAAGTCTCATCTCGAGCAGCTAGCTCGTCCTTTAACTCCTCGTTTAATCCACGGGAAAAAACTATCTGTAAAGCCGTCTCATCCCACCCGCTCTCTGCTGCGAGAATGCGGAAATCAATTGAGTAAGTGGAGACTGACTCAGAACCCTGGCGTAAAGAAAGGAGCCGATTACCAGCCTCCTTACCCTGAAGCGGGTGGTCAAAAACTCGATACATCTCGGTCTCAAACACAGGAAAGGAGTTATAGATAGCTGGGTTACTCTTGGCTATGGCCACCGCCCATGCAGCTGCTTTACCCGATAACAAACTCATAACGAAAGCTACTCTAGTTCTGTCAGAGGAGTAAGTTAAAGGCTGCTGATCAAAAACTATGGAGCACTGGTGAAGAAACTGACTGCATGTCCCTGAATCACCTGAATACCTCACAGGGGTGGGGATGAATGGTTCACGGGGTTGGCCGGGATGAATGACTGGAATCTCAGGAGCTGGAGGCGGTGGCGCAGGAGCTGGAGCCGTCAGAGTGTTGAGCTGGGTGAAAGACTGGTCCAAGCGGCCGCTGAGTTGAGTGAAACCGGTATTAAGGTTGTGGAGGGATTCCATGATACTTTGTAGGGCTTGTTCGTGCTGCCCCACACGAGCTCCCTGTGTCGAAATAGCTTGCTTCAATCTCTCAGTCTCTGCGGGGTCCATGCTTTGGCCAGATAATTCTGTTACGGCCTATAGGATTTTGGAACCCAAAACAAAAGACTGGAGAGAGATGGTCGATAAACAAAAAGCTTTATTCAAGCAGAGAACAAAAAATACGGCAGTGGAGTCAGGAAGTTGGCTGGCAAAAATCCAAACAATAATCCAAACAACGAGGAGAGCAGCGAGACACACCGGAGGGTCGAAACAGAGGAATTATCTGGCAGGGAAGTGGCATGAGGACCGGGCTTTTATCTCTACAGGTGAAGAGGTGAGTGGAAACAGGTGTGCCTCGTCTGCTACTGGGAGGAGCCAGCCAACTCCCTGTCACACACCAGCCCTGCAGAGGAAAACAGAGAAGAGAGGGGTGAGACAGGAAATAGCACACAAAAGCACACAACAAAAATACAACTAAACAGAATCATAACAATCATATTATAGAAAGGATGTGGCCAGAGGTAAACAACAGGCTAAACAACCCTCTGAAAGGCGCACTCAACCACCTTGTTGACCAGCAGGAAGTCGAAGACAACATCACACGATATTGTGTGTTCACTCTAACCTGTCAGGTAGCCAACATTGGACTTGACCGGATGTGCAGTCCTGGAATGCACACAGAATCCAAGGTTTGTATAGCAGTTTTCAGAATGTTACTTTAGCCCCATAACAAATGACCTTCTTTATGCATTTTTACAAGTTGTACTTATATCCTACATTTGTTTCTCTCTGTATCCCCTTTTTTACACTAGGTTGATGGAAATGTTTAAATGTGGCATGTATATATTTCAATAATTGTCTGAGTAAAGACATATCTACTATCTAGTTTATAGATTGCTCTTATTGTATGAAACATATATATCTGGAAAGTACATAAACAGTCAAATTAAAACCATACTTTTTAAAGTTTGTAAGAAGTGTACTAATAGCACAAGTACAATTTTTTGTAAGGGCAGGCTATGATTACACGCTGTGTGAGGTTCATTGATATGCATGATATGTAACATTACACGAACAATGGCCACTTATGTGTTTTTTTTTAAGGTAAGGGTATCCCTGATCAACTTGCTCATGGTGGGCGCCCTGAAGCTACAGATGCTGCCGACTGCTATCATCAGGAAGTGGGGTCCTCTCTGACACGAGTGTCGCTGTTTGGGAGGAACCCATTTGCCACTGTGGAGCACCAGACAGCAGCTGAACAAGAATGTGCAAGGAACTATGCGGACATTGCTGAACTCTTTGAGCGTGCCATTCATAACGAGCCAGCACCATTCCAAAGCGGGATAAAGGATCTCAGAGGCATTGTAAGGAGATATGTGTCAAGGCAAGTGCAGGGATCAGGAGCCAGTGCATACCCAGGCTGCTGGACTGTCTGCAGCACTGGATGCTTTAAGGGCCCTACCCTAAAGTGGACAGCAGTTCAGTCGTTTATTGTTAAGTTTATTGTTTATTGTTAAGTGGTGTGTGTTCAAATTCCAGGTTCCATGATATCATCATACAGAAAATTATTGTTGTAGTTTTCTTTAGCTGTATGACTTGTTAATTGTTCATCTGCAATGTTTAATAAATTGAAAATTGTTTGAATGTGTGTCCATGGTATGTTTAATTATGTTTCTAAACACAGGCAAATAGCTGCATGCGTAAGGCAATACAATCAAACACTATTATGTTATCATCCTCGGCTTCCACGCACCAACAGAACATTTGGAAATCAACCATTAATCAGAGGGTGTCGAAGTACTCAGATCTTGTACTTGAGTAAAAGTAGAAGTACTCAGATCTTGTACTTGAGTAAAAGTAGAAGTACTCAGATCTTGTACTTGAGTAAAAGTAGAAGTAATCAGATCTTGTACTTGAGTGAAAGTAGAAGTACTCAGATCTTGTACTTGAGTAAAAGTAGAAGTAATCAGATCTTGTACTTGAGTAAAAGTAGAAGTACTCAGATCTTGTACTTGAGTAAAGTAGAAGTACTCAGATCTTGTACTTGAGTAAAGTAGAAGTACTCAGATCTTGTACTTGAGTAAAGTAGAAGTACTCAGATCTTGTACTTGAGTAAAGTAGAAGTACTCAGATCTTGTACTTGAGTGAAAGTAGAAGTACTCAGATCTTGTACTTGAGTAAAAGTAGAAGTACTCAGATCTTGTACTTGAGTAAAGTAGAAGTACTCAGATCTTGTACTTGAGTAAAGTAGAAGTACTCAGATCTTGTACTTGAGTAAAGTAGAAGTACTCAGATCTTGTACTTGAGTAAAAGTAGAAGTACTCAGATCTTGTACTTGAGTAAAAGTAGAAGTACTCAGATCTTGTACTTGAGTGAAAGTAGAAGTACTCAGATCTTGTACTTGAGTAAAAGTAGAAGTACTCAGATCTTGTACTTGAGTAAAGTAGAAGTACTCAGATCTTGTACTTGAGTAAAAGTAGAAGTACTCAGATCTTGTACTTGAGTAAAAGTAGAAGTACTCAGATCTTGTACTTGAGTAAAAGTAGAAGTACTCAGATCTTGTACTTGAGTAAAAGTAGAAGTACTCAGATCTTGTACTTGAGTAAAGTAGAAGTACTCAGATCTTGTACTTGAGTAAAAGTAGAAGTACTCAGATCTTGTACTTGAGTAAAGTAGAAGTAATCAGATCTTGTACTTGAGTATAAGTAGAAGTACTCAGATCTTGTACTTGAGTATAAGTAGAAGTACTCAGATCTTGTACTTGAGTAAAGTAGAAGTACTCAGATCTTGTACTTGAGTAAAAGTAGAAGTACTCAGATCTTGTACTTGAGTAAAAGTAGAAGTACTCAGATCTTGTACTTGAGTAAAAGTAGAAGTACTCAGATCTTGTACTTGAGTAAAGTAGAAGTACTCAGATCTTGTACTTGAGTAAAAGTAGAAGTAATCAGATCTTGTACTTGAGTAAAGTAGAAGTACTCAGATCTTGTACTTGAGTATAAGTAGAAGTACTCAGATCTTGTACTTGAGTATAAGTAGAAGTACTCAGATCTTGTACTTGAGTATAAGTAGAAGTACTCAGATGTTGTACTTGAGTGAAAGTAGAAGTACTCAGATCTTGTACTTGAGTAAAGTAGAAGTACTCAGATCTTGTACTTGAGTGAAAGTAGAAGTACTCAGATCTTGTACTTGAGTAAAAGTAGAAGTACTCAGATCTTGTACTTGAGTGAAAGTAGAAGTACTCAGATCTTGTACTTGAGTAAAAGTAGAAGTACTCAGATCTTGTACTTGAGTAAAAGTAGAAGTACTCAGATCTTGTACTTGAGTAAAAGTAGAAGTACTCAGATCTTGTACTTGAGTAAAAGTAGAAGTAATCAGATCTTGTACTTGAGTGAAAGTAGAAGTACTCAGATCTTGTACTTGAGTAAAAGTAGAAGTACTCAGATCTTGTACTTGAGTAAAGTAGAAGTACTCAGATCTTGTACTTGAGTAAAGTAGAAGTACTCAGATCTTGTACTTGAGTGAAAGTAGAAGTACTCAGATCTTGTACTTGAGTAAAAGTAGAAGTACTCAGATCTTGTACTTGAGTAAAAGTAGAAGTACTCAGATCTTGTACTTGAGTAAAAGTAGAAGTACTCAGATCTTGTACTTGAGTGAAAGTAGAAGTACTCAGATCTTGTACTTGAGTAAAAGTAGAAGTACTCAGATCTTGTACTTGAGTAAAAGTAGAAGTACTCAGATCTTGTACTTGAGTAAAAGTAGAAGTACTCAGATCTTGTACTTGAGTAAAGTAGAAGTACTCAGATCTTGTACTTGAGTAAAAGTAGAAGTACTCAGATCTTGTACTTGAGTAAAAGTAGAAGTACTCAGATCTTGTACTTGAGTAAAGTAGAAGTACTCAGATCTTGTACTTGAGTAAAAGTAGAAGTACTCAGATCTTGTACTTGAAAGTAGAAGTACTCAGATCTTGTACTTGAGTGAAAGTAGAAGTACTCAGATCTTGTACTTGAGTAAAAGTAGAAGTACTCAGATCTTGTACTTGAGTAAAAGTAGAAGTACTCAGATCTTGTACTTGAGTAAAGTAGAAGTACTCAGATCTTGTACTTGAGTAAAAGTAGAAGTACTCAGATCTTGTACTTGAGTAAAGTAGAAGTACTCAGATCTTGTACTTGAGTAAAGTAGAAGTACTCAGATCTTGTACTTGAGTAAAAGTAGAAGTACTCAGATCTTGTACTTGAGTAAAGTAGAAGTACTCAGATCTTGTACTTGAGTAAAAGTAGAAGTACTCAGATCTTGTACTTGAGTGAAAGTAGAAGTACTCAGATCTTGTACTTGAGTAAAGTAGAAGTACTCAGATCTTGTACTTGAGTAAAAGTAGAAGTACTCAGATCTTGTACTTGAGTAAAAGTAGAAGTACTCAGATCTTGTACTTGAGTAAAAGTAGAAGTACTCAGATCTTGTACTTGAGTAAAAGTAGAAGTACTCAGATCTTGTACTTGAGTAAAGTAGAAGTACTCAGATCTTGTACTTGAGTAAAGTAGAAGTACTCAGATCTTGTACTTGAGTATAAGTAGAAGTACTCAGATCTTGTACTTGAGTAAAGTAGAAGTACTCAGATCTTGTACTTGAGTAAAGTAGAAGTACTCAGATCTTGTACTTGAGTAAAAGTAGAAGTACTCAGATCTTGTACTTGAGTAAAGTAGAAGTACTCAGATCTTGTACTTGAGTAAAAGTAGAAGTACTCAGATCTTGTACTTGAGTAAAAGTAGAAGTACTCAGATCTTGTACTTGAGTAAAAGTAGAAGTACTCAGATCTTGTACTTGAGTACAGTAGAAGTACTCAGATCTTGTACTTGAGTAAAGTAGAAGTACTCAGATCTTGTACTTGAGTAAAGTAGAAGTACTCAGATCTTGTACTTGAGTAAAAGTAGAAGTACTCAGATCTTGTACTTGAGTAAAAGTAGAAGTACTCAGATCTTGTACTTGAGTAAAAGTAGAAGTACTCAGATCTTGTACTTGAGTAAAAGTAGAAGTACTCAGATCTTGTACTTGAGTAAAAGTAGAAGTACTCAGATCTTGTACTTGAGTAAAAGTAGAAGTACTCAGATCTTGTACTTGAGTAAAAGTAGAAGTACTCAGATCTTGTACTTGAGTAAAGTAGAAGTACTCAGATCTTGTACTTGAGTAAAGTAGAAGTACTCAGATCTTGTACTTGAGTAAAAGTAGAAGTACTCAGATCTTGTACTTGAGTAAAAGTAGAAGTACTCAGATCTTGTACTTGAGTAAAGTAGAAGTACTCAGATCTTGTACTTGAGTAAAGTAGAAGTACTCAGATCTTGTACTTGAGTAAAGTAGAAGTACTCAGATCTTGTACTTGAGTAAAGTAGAAGTACTCAGATCTTGTACTTGAGTAAAAGTAGAAGTACTCAGATCTTGTACTTGAGTAAAAGTAGAAGTACTCAGATCTTGTACTTGAGTAAAAGTAGAAGTACTCAGATCTTGTACTTGAGTAAAAGTAGAAGTACTCAGATCTTGTACTTGAGTAAAAGTAGAAGTACTCAGATCTTGTACTTGAGTAAAAGTAGAAGTACTCAGATCTTGTACTTGAGTAAAAGTAGAAGTACTCAGATCTTGTACTTGAGTAAAGTAGAAGTACTCAGATCTTGTACTTGAGTGAAAGTAGAAGTACTCAGATCTTGTACTTGAGTAAAAGTAGAAGTACTCAGATCTTGTACTTGAGTATAAGTAGAAGTACTCAGATCTTGTACTTGAGTAAAAGTAGAAGTACTCAGATCTTGTACTTGAGTAAAAGTAGAAGTACTCAGATCTTGTACTTGAGTAAAAGTAGAAGTACTCAGATCTTGTACTTGAGTAAAAGTAGAAGTACTCAGATCTTGTACTTGAGTAAAGTAGAAGTACTCAGATCTTGTACTTGAGTAAAAGTAGAAGTACTCAGATCTTGTACTTGAGTAAAGTAGAAGTACCAGAGTGTAGGAATACTCTGTTACAGTAAAAGTCCTGCATTCAAAATGTTCCTCAAGTGAAAGTAGAAAGGCATCAGCATCAAATATAGTGAAAGTAGCGACAGTAAAAGTAGTCGTTGTGCAGATTGGTCCATTTCAGAACAATGATGTGTTTTATAATGATTGATCATGAAAGTGTTCTCAAAGCTGGTGAAGGTGCAGCTAGTTTGAATGACTTTGTATACTGCAGGGTAGCTTGTGAATGTACTCCAGGTGGAACTAAAGTCTGATTTAAGTGTTGAATACATTTCACATACTTAATCCAAATCTGTAAAGTTACTAAAGGTTTTAAATACATATAGTGGAGTAAAAGTGGCTACGCTTTAAACTCTAAAATATAGTTACAGAAAGATAGACAGACATCGAGATAGAAAGACATCGAGACAGACATATACATAGAAAGACAGACATACGGACAGGCTGTCTTCTGTACTTGTATGTATGAATATAATAATATATGTATATTTGTAACGCAGTCTAAAGGCAAAGACGTAGAACCTTTATTTTGAAGAGTACAGCGCAAGCATAGGGCACACTAGCCAATCAGAAGCAAGGAGGCGCTGGAGACACACCCACGTATGGAAACAAAACATTGAGTGGTATAGTTGTTTTAACAGTAAGAACAGAAAAACGAAAAAACGAGCTGAATTTCCGTTTTTTCGTCTTGGGGCAAAATTGAAAAACAAAAAAACGACCCATTTCTGCTTTTTTTTTTTTTCAATTAGAACGAAAAAACAAACGGTTAAAACGTACCTTCGTCCAAACCGAACCGAATGTAACTGTACTGATCTCACTAGATGTTCCTGGAATCTAGCTATTCAGTCAGCATAAACATGAACTTCAAATAATTCCATTCTGAATTGGAGATTACTGAAGCTCCTGAATATTCTTATATTCTTTATTGTAAAACTGTAACACACAAGAAACAGACATTGTTTTACAGTTGCAATGAGATAAGTATACATGACAGGTATACAGAAACACAACATAAATGACCATGCTATGGTAATGCTAGGCTAGTTCGTCAGTGTATGTTTTGGTCATTGGATTTTCTTTTCACAAATGGATATTCAAAAACAAAAAACGACTGGATATTTGATTTTTGTTTTCTAATTGAAAGACCAAAATTGAAATACAAGGCGTTTTTCTTTATATTGGTCAAAAATGGATATACTAAACTTAAAAAACGGGATGATTTTCATTTTCTACTTCTCAAAACAAAAAATAAAATCACTAGAAAACAGAAACAAAAAAACCCCGTTTTTTCATATTCTGCGGAAGTTGTTTTTCAAAATAAGAGCGCAGATGATCAATCAAATCAATCAATCAAATTTAAATAAAAACACAGGTCAATCCGTGTATCCTACGGTCCATTTGTTTTCACAACAAAAACAGCCAAGACACATATTGAGCCCAGAAAATGAATGTTATTAAGGGCTGTAAATATAATAAGCCTCTGTCTAAAATGGACAACATTGTTTGGAGATTTCAACTATACAGCGATTCTGCACTGCGGTCAACTCAGCCGTCTCTCGAGTTTGTTATTATTTTTTCTGCCAATAGTTCTTCGTGAGATCGATCCTGTTGGACTCAGTAGTTACCAGTAATGGTAACATTCTCAGAATGTTTTTAGAACCAACAATGTCTAGCTGGGAACTCAGACATGCCTCCGCAAACATGCAATATCATGAATTACGTGCTTTTCTTTTTTAAAAAGGAAAATGTGGTGACATCAGATTTGTTTTAAACATCCTTTTCAAACAAATGCAACCAGTTTGTTTTTTAAAGCGCACTACAAATAAATCTGACGTTGACCATAACCGTGTTAATATTTCGCATCACAGGAACATTTTATAAAAAAAGAATAACCTCCTGAAAACATTATCCAAATGTTGATTTCAAAATGTTCTTCTTTGGTTATCATGTAACATTGAGGGAATGTTTTATAAAAGAACATCTTTAATGTGTTACCCAACAACGTCCAAAACACATCCTTAGAATGTTGGCAAAACGTCCCGCCTTTGTTAACATATCACATTAAAGGAACATTTTATAAAACACTTTCTGTCATCTCAGGCCTCAATAACATCCTCAAAACATCCTCTGAATGTTGCAGTTAAAACGTTATGTCTTAGTTAACCTTAAACCTTATAGGAACATTATTTGAAAAAATAAACATCCTAAAAAGGTTCTTTGAACATCACATTAAAACGTTTCTTTAAAACCTTACTAGAACCTGTAGGTAACGTTAGCCAAAGTTGTGAGAACGTTCCCCGCTAGCTGGGGAGGAGCAGCGTAGTTTCGGGCGACAAAGACTGCTACTCCGGGGGCGAGGGCGGCGAGTCAGGCGATAGTGTCCACAACGGAGGGTAACGTGATGTCCCCATCTGACCTGTTGCTACTGTCTGCAGTAGATGCAGTGTTGCTGGCGTTTAGTGATGGTTGCTTTAACCATTTTCGTATAAATGATTATCCCCAGATGTGTGTCACTGCTGTGGAAGCACTTTGGAAATGATGCACGTGCAGCGGAGCAGGTCACGCGTACCTGACACCATTTTTTTCCGCTCCGTTCTCTTTTTTTAATAGAGGGTGCATAACATTCAACTGGGGGTGCAATGCATGCCTATGCACCCCCGAAGATCCCGACGCAAAGCCTGAAGGGTAAACACACCAGGTTTACTAATCTACTCGCACAATTTGTCTCTGGTGTCGGAATGTCTCGCTAGATACGCTCCGCTGACCGAGAGCCGGAGATCTCTTTCTGATGAACTGGATAACCCGTCCTCTTCACACAGCAGGGTAAGGACCAATAGCTACTCCAAAAGTAAAAGGCTAGAGGGAAAGCTAACGACTGGGCCTGAAACTCTGATTGTGGGTGACTCTGCTGTAAGAGATGTAAAAGGTCTGTGGAGTAAGAACAACACCAAAGTACTCTGTTTTCCCAAGGATATGGTCTCTGACTTGGTTGAGAAGATCCTGCATATTGGGGCTGACCATCCGACTGTGAAGAATGTGGTACTACACATTGGAACAAATGATGTTGTGAAACAAGAGTCAGAAGTGCTGAAAGAAGACTTTAAATATCTGTTGGAAACGGTCAGCTCTCTAAATGCAGAGGTGTTCATCAGTGGCCCTCTACCGCCAGTCAGAAGAGGAGTGGAGAGATTCAGCAGATTGTTTGCACTGAACACCTGGCTTTCAACTGTCTGTATTGTTATTGACAACTTTAACTTTTTCTGGGACCGCAGACATCTTTTTAAGGCAAATGGAGTTTGTCTGAACAAGTCAGGAGTGAAATTGTTTATCTCTAACGTATTCAACTGCCTACGTCATCAATCTTTTCCTTCTGCCAAGGACAAGCAACAAGAGGAATCAAAACAAGAGAAAGACACAACACATCGCTCAGAAAACCTTGAAAATCTATCACTGCACCCGCCTGAGGAATGTCTTGATTATGGGAGACAAATGGAGGAGTCTCCACCGCCCTTCACCCCCCCTATCACCTCTGAGGATACTCTTCCTTCACCCCACAGCTCTCTCTACTCTCCGTTCACCCTTTCACCCTCGCCCACCCTCCTGGAGATCGCTGAACACACGAAGGAGATACAGAGGGTTGGCACCGATTCCTTCCTGGAGTTCAAAGACCAAACTAAGGCGATACACAGGGTTGGCAGCATGTCCTTTACCCCCGCTCCTCAACGACGCCCACCAAAATCACCGCAGAGACGCACACCATCTCCCCCGTCTTCATCACCGTGCCTACGTCAACCACCTCCCCCCCCTGGCAGCATGTCCTCTACCCCCGCACCATCTCCCCCGTCTCCATCACCGTGCCCACGTCAACCACCTCCCCCCCATGGCAGCATGTCCTCTACCCCCGCACCATCTCCCCCGTCTCAAGAAAGCATCTGCAGTCTCCGAAGCCTGATAAGGATGTGTGTGTACAAAATGCAACAAACTCTTACTGATATGTGCTGGGTCCAGGCTCAAGGGCGTATGGCACACTCAACTGGCCCTGCCTGCCTGTAGCTTTGCCGATATCTGTGTTGATAGGTAATAGATTAAGAGCGGTGAATCAGCTTAGAAACAGGAAGTGCTCAAACGTTTGTGTGAGTTTATCACATTTAGCAGTGATTCCATGTCAGCCACAGCTTGTCACAACAAATCTTACTGATAGTGTGTCCAACAAACTTAAACTAGCTTTATTAAATGTCAGGTCTCTGGCAGGAAAAACATTTTTAATCAATGATTTTATCACTGAGCACAATCTTGATTTTATGTTTTTAACGGAAACTTGGATTGAACAAAATAACAGTGCAGCTGTTCTTATCGAATCAACCCCTCCCAACTTTAGTTTTATGAGTCAGGAAAGAATGCATAAGAGAGGGGGTGGAGTTGCTATATTGTTCAATGATTCCATTCAATGCAGGAAGACATCTTATGGGAACTTTGCTTCTTTTGAATATGTGGCCCTTCAGCTGAAATGCTCCTCTCGAGCTCTGTTCCTAAATATCTATAGACCACCCAAATACTGTGCAAGCTTTTTGATGACTTTACTGAACTGCTGTCTATAGTGTGTATTGACTTTGACCGTCTAGTCATTGTTGGTGATTTTAACATCCATGTTGACAACCCCCAGGACAGAGGGGCTAATGAACTGTTTTGTGTTCTTGATAGCTATGGACTGACTCAGCATGTGACGGAGCCCACGCACAATAAGGGGCACACTCTGGACTTAATTATCTCAAAGGGTCTGAATATCTCTGAGGTTGTGGTGACTCTCTGATCATTCCTGTGTTTTCTTTGAGAGCTATATTTCTGTTCAGAAAGAGGTAACCACAAAGCGATATTTAACTGAAAATACTAGGGAAATGTTTACTCAGAATTTTTCTTCCACACTTGCCCCTGCTAACATCTCAGTAAATGCGCTAGTAGATCATTTTAATTCAAAAATTCAAAATGTTATACTGTAGATGCCATTGCTCCAACTAAGGTAAAGGAAGTGACTGGGAAGAAAATATCTCCATGGAGAAAGGCTATGACCGTGAGAGCAGAAAAAAGAGAGTGTCGAAAAGCTGAACGCAGGTGGCGAAAAACAAATCTCCAGGTTCACTTTGAAATCTATAAAGAGAGACTTGGCCTTTATAATTTGGAATTGAAAAACACACGACAGTCTTTCTTCTCTGACATCATTACCAAAAACAAAAACAATGCACGTGCCTTGTTTGCTACCGTCGACAGACTAACTAACCCCCCAGTATCAGTAGCCTCTGAATTTCTATCCACCAGGGCGTGCAATGATTTTGCCTTCTTCACTGACAAAATTCTGAAAATCAAACAAGCAGTCAGTGCCTCTGCATCAGGAACAGCAAATGTGTTGTCCATATGTCCACCAAATATCAATTCAAACATCAAGACACAATTCCATCAGATTAATGATAAAAACCTACAGTAGAGGACATTATTCAACTTCTGAAATCCTGCTGCCTTGGTATTATTCCAATAGGATTTTTCAAAGATGTTTTTCGTTGCATGGCCTCAGATCTACTTCATATAGTAAACAAATCTCTTTACTCAGGTATTTTTCCACAGGCCCTGAAAACTGCAGTCATTAAACCGCTCTTAAAAAAAAATAATCTAGATGCTTCAGTAATGAACAATTACAGGCCCATATCAGACCTCCCATTTCTAGGTAAAATCATTGAAAAAGTTGTTTTTCAACAGGTGAGTAATTTCTTGCATTTAAATAGTTGTTTCGATGTGTTCCAGTCAGGCTTTCGTCCAAACCACAGCACTGAGACTGCTCTTGTAAAGGTCTTCAATGACATCCACTTAAACACAGACAGTGGCAGAACTTCAGTGTTAGTATTATTAGATCTCAGTGCTGCGTTTGACACTGTTGACCACAACATATTACTCGACCGACTAGAAAACTGGGTGGGACTTTCAGAAACAGTTCTAAATTGGTTTGAATCCTACTTAAAGGACAGAAAAAACGTTGTTTCTATAGGTAAATACACATCTGAGTTGACAAATATGACATGTGGGGTACCTCAAGGCTCCATCTTGGGGCCTCTTCTCTTTAACATCTACATGCTACCACTGGCTCAGATAATGAAAAACAACAAAATAAGTTAACATAGCTATGCGGATGACACACAAATGTACGTAACAATTTCACCAGGAGACTATGCTCCAATTCAAACACTGAGTAAGTGCATTGAACAAATCAATGACTGGATGTGTCAGAACTTTCTCCAATTAAACAAAGATAAAACTAAGGTAATGGTTTTTGGAGCCAAGGCAGAACGTGTAAAAGTTAGCGCTGAGCTTCAGTCTGCAATGTTCAAACTAACAGATAAAGCCAGAAATCTAGGTGTAGTCATGGACTCTGACCTGAGTTTCAACAGTCACATTAAAACAGTTACTAAATCAGCCTATCACCTAAAGAATATATCTAGGATTAAAAGACTAATGTCACAGCAGGATTTGGAAAAACTTGTCCATGCTTTTATATTCAGTAGACTCGACTACTGCAATGGTGTCTTCACAGGTCTCACTAAAAAATCTATTAGAAAGCTGCAGCTGATTCAGAACGCTGCTGCTCGAGTCCTCACTAACACTAAGAAAGTGGATCACATCACTCCTGCTCTGAAGTCTTTACACTGGCTTCCTGTGTGTCAAAGAATAGATTTCAAAATACTGCTGCTGGTTTATAAAGCTTTGAATGGTTTAGGCCCAAAATACATTACTGACCTCCTGCTAAATTATGGACCATCCAGATCTCTCAGGTCTTCAGGGACTGGTCAGCTTTCTGTCCCCAGAGTCAGAACTAAACATGGAGAAGCAGCATTCAGTTATTATGCTCCAAATATCTGGAACAAACTCCCAGAAACCTGCAGGTCCGCTGCAACTCTGACTACTTTTAAATCCAGACTAAAGACTTTTCTTTTTGCCGCTGCTTTTAATTGAACTATTCACATCTTAAACTGAACTGTAACTTTTATCCATGTATTTTTTCTTTTAATGTTTATTTTATTATCTTTTCTTTTTAATGACTGATTGGAAATGCCATTTTCTTAATACCTTTCGTTTTTTGTAAAGCACTTTGAAAGGTGCTATATAAATAAACTTGCCTTGCCTTGCCTTGCCTTGCTATGTTAGTACATTCTTAAAAAACAAAACACCATTTAATTTCGGGTTAAAATGTGTTGTAACTGCGTTACTGAGCATTGTAACGGGTAATATATTACCCACATTTCATTAGTAATGCGTTACATTACTTCGTTACAGCAAAAAGTAATATATTACTGTCACTCAGTTACTTTTGTAACGCATTACACCCAACACTGTCCCCTACAAATGTACCATTTCAATCATTTCAAAGGGACACCGACACATTGGATTAAGCTATGGATTAACCTTCAGCAGCGTTTTTATTGTTTTAATGCCATTGAAGACCACTTTGACCAGACAACGACAAAGGTAAGCCATTTTTTGCCGTTTTTAGCTACCTAGCGCCACATGTTTTGATGTCTGTTCTTGTTCATATCTTCGAGAGTTCTTATCATAGAGTGATGATGTATGTACCTATTGATTCTGTGTCATCTCACGATGCTAATCGGTGGGTTGGATGTGCAGATAAGATAAGTAATAAGGGTGTTATTCCGCTCGTGGCAAATTCAGAGGCAGAGCGTTAGCTTTGTGGGTTTTGTGAGTTTCTTCCCGTTACATGGACATAAAACATTCATAGTTTATTGAATATTAAGATGCCCTCAGACGCTGTATTATATATAGGGCTGTCAGTCGATTACAATATTTAATCGCGATTAATCGCATGATTGTCCATAGTTAATCGCGATTAATCGCAAATTAATCGCACATTTTTTATCTGTTCTAAATGTTCCTTAGAGGAATATTTTTCAAGTTTTTAATACTCTTATCAACATATGAGTGGACAAATATGCTTTATGCTAATGTTTATTATCATTTGAACAATGACAAATATTCTCATGAATATTAAACACAACAACCTGGAACCTCTCTCATACAATTAAAAGTGTGTGTGTGTGTGTGTGTGTGTGTGTGTGTGTGTGTGTGTGTGTGTGTGTGTGTGTGTGTGTGTGTGTGTGTGTGTGTGTGTGTGTGTGTGTGTGTGTGTGTGTGTGTGTGTGTGTGTGTGTGTGTGTGTGTGTGTGTGTGTGTGTGTGTGTGTGTGTGTGTGTGTGTGTGTGTGTGTTGGTTCGTTGGAGCTATGTGCAACTCAAGGCATATGCTCGAACCAGGGTTTCCGCTAGGATTTTTTCTCGCCGGTCAAATGTCCGGGCAGAATTTATTTTACCGGACTATTTGAAACTTACTGGTCATATTTCAATAATAATAATAATAGTAGTTGTGTAGCAGAGTTTCCGTTAGCAGGTAATTACCGGACTATGAGCGGATATGCTGATGTTTAAAACTCAGTTCACGGGGCTCATTTTTATATTGCTTCAGTTTATAATCGTAACAGATCGAAAAATTCAGATTCATTTTTCAATAAATGATTCCACAAACAACAAACAACATAATTATTACATTCAAACAAACTACTTGTAGTAGATAACGTACATTATTCAGAAGTTTACATCAACTTTGAATAATAACACGGGAGAAACGGATCCTCTCTTTTCCCCTCTCTCTCTCCTGACAGCACGTCAGTTTCTCATGCAGCTCCTGCAGCTCGCTAAACAGAGGGCGGGGCTTCAGGTGATTATGCAGAGCTGCGTGTCTCGGTCAGACTCAGCAGCCGATCTGATCTCTCTCTCGCGTCCGGTTACACTTCACTCGCGTTTATGTCCATATCGATCAGATCCAGCTCCTGAGTGGCCTTTATAGAGAGCACCGATCAAACTATTAAGAGTGAATATCGGCCGATAATCACCGGCGGCCGATCGATCGGAGCCTCCCTAATTATTACCAGACATTTTGACCGTCAGGTTTTGAATTTACCGGTTTTTTATAAATGTTACCAGCTAAAAACCGATAATTACCGGCTAACGGAAACCCTGGCTCGAACGGGAGCTGCCTGGACGCTGCGATCATGTTGCGCGCATTAACACTAGCTGAGTGTGCTGACTTCTCCTACAATGTCCCACTGTCTGCTTCCTGCATAAAGTCCTCGGCGCAGTTGTGGCGAAATGTCGCTCCTCTGTTTTCATTTAAACAGCTCCTTATATCCGTTAGCGCAGCTAGCTAGCACCAGATGCTAACAACAGCAATGCACGTAAGGTCTCTCTCTCGCCTCACTCGGGCCACACAAACACACACCCTCCCAGTCCTCCCGATGGCCAGTCGGTGCCTGCCGGTGCCTGCCGGTGAGCGTGGAAGTGTGGTCTGCTGCAAGCGGGCAGCAGGAGCGGGGCTGTCAGCATCAGCTTGTAGATGGTATTTTAAACTCGATGCGCTCTGAAACTACGGGGCGGCCAAGGAAAAAAATACACATGCGTTAATCGCGTTAAAATAATTAGTGGCGTTAAAAATGTTTTGCGTTAACGCGTTATTAACGCGTTAACTTGACAGCCCTAATTATATACACTAGAATTGTGCAAAGTAGATGTTGTGCATATTGTTCTGGGTTCTAGGAAAGGAGAAACTCAATAAAATATTAAAAAGATAAATATTGGCTTACTAAATATAGTGTAGACGTAGTATAAAGCATAACACATAAAAAGAAAAATACTTAGGTTAAGTACAAGAACCATAACATTTTCCTTAAGCAGCCTTCAATACTTAAGTAGCCTAAATGTACTTCCCTACATTCCACCACTGCCTCCATTTTCAGCTATGCACTCTCTGCACCTCTGCACAGTGTGTACACTTTGTGGACGGTCCCTAACTCTGAGTTGTTTTACAGCCTGTCTGACTGTTGAACTCTCTACCGGGGAGGGAAAGTTGTGGAAGATGCACTGAAACCGATGAAAGGGCCAAAAACCCCGCCAACGGTACACAGCCAAAACCAGAATGCGGAGCACCGGACAGACGGAGCGGTGAGTCAGAGAAGTTTCCCCGGCACTCAGCCTGCGGAGAGCCGCCCCGGCGCTGCGTGTTCGCGTGGCAGCTGTCTGAACCGCGAGAGAGACACTGTTACTGCTGGAGGAAACACAGAAAGAGTTTCAAACTGTTGAAAAACCTTACATTCATAAATCAAACTAAAGCATTACATAGGATGTGTTTTTTTAAATCTACTACGTGGGATAGAAACATCCAGGGTACATTTAATGTCCACATCTGTCATTGCTGTAGAAACCGTAACACGAAGTTCCCAATGGAGCTGCATTCAGCTGCTTGTATAACTCTAACAAGTGTTTTTATTTCCCATTCCAGGTCTGAACATGTTTCCAGAGATGACTGACCTTGAAGCAAAGAGGGATTTCCATTCCTTACTTTAAAGCCACGTTCAGTATATTTATTTGTTCCTAACTCTTCCATTGGTGTTCATCATACCAGGAGCACACTCCAGCTGGGAACAATGTCTTTTTTGACAAGAAAGAAGAAGTTCAAATTTCAAGTGCACTTTACATTGGAGGAGCTAACAGCAGTGCCTTTTGTCAATGGAGTGCTTTTCTGCAAGATCCGGCTGATTGATGGGGGGGACTTTGCCATTCAGTCATCCAGGTATTTGGAAACACTCTCAACTCCCTTGTTTTGAAGCACTAACACCTCTGTTGCATGCAACCAACACACTCTGCTTTCACTAGCATACTCTCTGACACAAATGTCCCCCCCCCCTAATTTCAATAGTTGACACTCAGAGGTGGGAGAAGTAGGCCTACTAAATCTGTACCAGAGTGTAGGAATACTCTGTTAAAAGAAAAAGTCCTGCATTCAAAATGTTACTCAAGTTAAAGTACAAAAGTATTGGCGATAAAATATACTTAAAGTAGCAAAAGTACTGCAGATTGGTCCATTTCAGAATAATATATACAGTGGAGGAAATAAGTATGTGATCCCCTGCAGAACATGTGTTAGATCTTGGTGGAGGAACCCTTGTTGGACACAGAGGTCAGACGCTTCTTGTAGCTGGTCTCCAGGTCTGTGCACATCTCAGGAAGGATGTTGGTCCACTCCTCTCTGAAGACCCTCTCCAAACCTTCAGGTGTTGAGGCTGATGCCTGGCCTCTGGAAGCTTCAGCTCCCTCCACAGACTTTCTATGGGATTAAGGTCTGAAGACTGGCTAGGCCCCTCCATCACCTCAATGTACTTCTTCTTTAGCCACTCCTGTGTTGCCTTGGCCGTATGTTCAGGGTCATTGTCCTGCTGGAAGACCGCTCCATGACCCATGTTCAGAGTCCTGGCTGAGGGAAGGAGGCTGTCGGCCAAGATTTTACGCTACATGTCCCCGTCCACCCTCTCCTCGATTCAGGGAAGTCCTCGCGTCCCCTTAGCAGAGAAACACCCCAAAGCAGAATGTTTCCACCTCCATGCTGACGGGGGGGTGGTGTTCTGGGGTTATAGCGGTGGTTCTCAAGCTTTTTCTGTCAGGCCCCCCCTTTGGAGGAAAAAAAAAGCCGGGCCCCCCCAACACAAATAGTCACGTAATGGGCCAAGTTAACATTTATTAAAATACATCAATATGAACGTGAGCATTCCTTTGCTAGAACAGTGATAATAAAACAATGCTCCATAAGTCTGTGTGGTCAGAAAAAAAAACATAATACAATTGTGCAATCCCTTTGCTAGAACAATAAGTTATAATACTTTGCCACTTTGCAATCTGTGCAAAAAAATGAAAAGAAAGAAAATGCTGATATTTGGCAAAAAAGTGTGTCCTCTCACATTAGTGGCTGCAATGAGCCTGTTTGGCACTGCACATTTCTTCAAAACGGGTTGCAGGCTCAGTGGCGGTGCCAGAGATTTCTTTTGGGGGTGCTGTGGGGTAGCTTGACGTTTCATAGAGGGTGCGCACACATTTAGGGTTTCCCATTAATGTACCGGTCGCTACAGTTTCTACTGCAACAACCCCCACGCAAATACACAGTGTACCCGCGACTGTTACAATTAAGGCTCGATAATCAGCTCACGGCATATAGGTGTAAGCAGGGGTCAAGTGCTATTTTTATAAGTGGGGATTGGACCTAGATTTACTTTTTCCTTATGGATATTTTACAAATCACTCCCCTTTTAAACTCTATTCTTTTTTTACTGTCATATAGTACTTCAAACCTGTTTTTCATTTATTCTCTCATTTTTGTATAACTATAATGATCATATAAACGGGAGCCTCGGAAATAATTGTTTACATTAATCGTGACCAAAACGTTTGAGACCCGGCCACTAGCTCGCTAGCACCAGAAGCTAACAACAGCGATCTCCGGTACCGGTTCCTCTCTCTCTCTCTCTCTCTCTCTCTCTCTCTCTCTCTCTCTCTCTCTCTCTCTCTCTCTCTCTCTCTCTCTTAAAACTTAAGTAAAGTACAAGTAAAATTGTACTTAAGTAGAGTACTTGAGTAAATGTACTTAGTGACATTCTGTTTTCCCACACAGAACATGTCTAGATTATGTCCACACTCGCTGCTAGAAGGCGTGGATAATTGACCTCTGTTGTGAGTTTTCCACCTCAGATAAGAGCTACAGCAGTAAAACTGGTATGGCACTGCACGTCACCACAGTTTATGTTATTTCACCCTCATGTCTCCTGGGAAAATGGCCTTTTGTGCTGTTTCAGCTCCAGCCTGACTACAGCGACACTGGGAGCTGCCCAGGGAGGCACCAGCCTCCTGCTGCTCCTCTCTGAGCCTCTCGGAGTATGTTGATGTTCAGTGGTTTGCCTCGGCAAGTTTTGAAGCAAGCTAAATGTTCTTCTTCAAACTGGCTTCTCTTCACATCGAGACCAATTTTCAACAGCAGCAACAGCCAAAAGGGTGGGGAACTTTGTATGGGCTGTCCAACAGCTATAGAGCTGCTGGTCCTTTTTGTGCATGTTTTAACCCTTTTAGAGCTTATAATATTGCAAAATACAATTCAGAATTAGTCTTTTTCCTCTTGGTTTTCATTCCATTCTTTTGCGTTAAGAAATAAGCAGAGACTTTCTTGCCTGAGATAACTAGGTATGCAATTACCACCTAACAGCTCAACAGTTTAGGAAATGCTTATATTTGCTTCTTTCTGAAACTGAGATGACAAGATCAATATCAATATTATGCGTGTAGAGCTGGAGTGAGGAGGTGGATAGCCTAGCTTAGCATTAAGACCTGAGGAAGGTGTAAACTGCTAGCCTGGCTCCACCCAAAGCCATGATAAACTTCCCAACACACCTCAAGCTCGCATATGATTACATTGTATTTCTTTGTTTCAAATTTGTATGCAACAGAAAAGTATTGTTCGAGGCTCTAGAGGAAATGATGTGTTGAAAGCATTTCTTTACATAATCACTACTCTGCCCAGTATTTGTGTGCACGGTCTCCAGCTATAGAATAGGTAGCCGTATTTGTGAGGACAGGTCCTGGTACCTGCGGTATAACTCTGATAACACCTGACCCAGAACTAATATTGATATTTATTTCACCTTTACAAGAAATTGAAGTTTATGTCCTAAGATGTTGATATTCCTATAAAGCAGATTTGATATGTTTCCCAAAATTGAATTCATGTAATACCGTGTCTGTCTGGGAAATATGTTTGCAAAAGACTTTTACGCAGTGTTTCCGCCAGGGGTGCGTCTTGCCGTCATTTGACGCCCTTATTCAGCTCGGAACGCCCTGAACTCGAGCCAAAGGCATCCAAAAAAATAAATAATTCGAGAGAAGATCGAGTTTTTATGGCTTGAAATTACGAAAAGGAAAAAGGACAAGGACATCCCTCTTGGAGGGGCAAAGGAGTCTGGTGGGATTCTTTCCGCCGCCAGCAAAGCGCGTTCCTGTGACGGAAAGTGTTCTGCCGGCGAGCCTTGATGGGGTGCTAGTGGAGCCGGAGCCTCGCAGCGGCGAAACAGAGGCTCCGCGGTGAACTGTGGTAAAACGAAGAGCCGTTTAGGAGCCGAAAGAGCCGGCTCTTCTTGGTGAGCCGAGCCCAATGATCCGGAATTCCCATCACTAGTACATAAAGAGATAGTATCTATAAGGGACGGCTTGATTCAAAATTCAAGTAACGTGACACGACGTGACGTCACACGCTCTCCCCCCCCCCGCTCTCGGGGTGGACGCCCTCTCAGCCCTGGTCTGGCGGAAACACTGTTACGTCCTTTTGATAGTATTCCATTTTTTATAACAGCACTTTGCAAAGCAAGAGGCAAAATATGCTGTTGAGAGAGAGAGAGAGAGAGAGAGAGAAGAATGAATTGAAATATTCAAAAATACACTCAGCCCAGGGGGATGATGAAAGCAGATTGAACATGAATAAGAAACAGTAGTAAAGTGTCTCTGTCGGCAGTCTGCCATGTATCCTTTAACCAGAAGGCAGTCAGCAGCTTGGTGCGTGGGGTCCCTTCAGACAGCGGTCAGCAGGTCACGGCTTTGATCTACAGCCACTGAGCACTTTGCCTGCATGCAAATAACTCAGTTAGTCAACACTGTTTTGGCTCACAGTTACCTAACTTCCCAATGCGAATCCATGCCATGTGTCCGTGTACAGGCTCAAGGAATGTGCAGTGAGTTAGTGTGGTGTTGTTGTTGTTGTTGTTGTTGTTGTTGTTGTTGTTGATGATGATGAGACACAGGGAGACCCTCACTCTGGGTGCAGTGTATTCAGAAAACCCTTCACACAACCCTGACCTGCTAATATTACTACTCATTCTATTTGATTAATGAAGTAGTAAATATCTTAGAATGATTCTAAAATATTTCTGTTCTAAATCTATACTTGTTATTTAACGTTTCAGTAAGGCATTTCATCCAGGAAGCATAATGGAAAGTGGCTGATAATAATAATATTTTGGACACATCTGTATTTCTTGAGGGCTTGTTTGTGTTTACATTATTGAAAGACAATGAATCCCCAAGGAAGACTTGCAAGAGGTGCTGGAGCTAGGATTCACTAATATTATAATAATAAGCCCATTTCCACAACATTCTAACTATTCGTTTCCCATACCAGCCTGTGGAAGGAGCACGCATGTCCGGTGCTGAACAGGATCAAGCTTCTGGGTTCACATTACTGACCCACCACTGACTATCCTTTGACCACTGACTGTACACTGCTCATGTGTACTTGGTTTCACATTATCTTCATACATCCTACATGGGCTGATGACATTGCTCTACTGTCGTGTGTAGTCTGCCGTGATGGCAGCGTGGCACGGTGCTTTGGTGTGCTTTTATATAGAGAAATGAAGAGCTGCTTCTATTTGCAGTGCAGCTCGAGAAAAGGGAAGTGTGAGCAGTCGGATGTGTGTGTGCTCAGTCTCCTGTTGTCTGCTCTCACTGTAAATGGTCCTTTCTGCTTTTCAATATTCAGTGCCACATTATGCTTGAACCTAGACAGGTCTCTAAGCATGATCTGTGTCTGCCATCAGTAATACAGCAGTCAGCTTTAACACATATGAATATATTGGATCAAATTTCGATTTATTTCGATTGTTGTTCATAGATTAAGCATATCTTTGGATTGCTTTTGCTCAGAAATGTAAATCTTTAAATATGTTTATTGGCATTTTCTTATATTGGAACAACAATATGAAAACAAACATGTACTTCACACTTATACACACATACATAATAAATAGAATAGAGGAATTCCTCAATTCCCTTTCAGAGATCACCTTCCCATCCCTCGTAATGTTCATATACGGTTCCAAGAGCTGAATAAAGTCCTTCTGCTTGCCCTTAGTGATGTATGTCAGTCTTTCTAGACCAACACTACCAACAAGTTCCTAAACCAAGTCTTCAGTGATAGAGCATCCATATTTTCCAACATAGCAATAGCCCTCCTGGCTTAAAGAAGTCCAAAGTCCAAACGTTTAAATCTATAAATCTTGTCTGTGTGATCAGTGGTCAGCTTTGATGTCATGCATAACCATTTAAAGTTCCACTCCACATACGTTTTAAGTGCTTTTCCATTTTCAAGGGTTTAAAATGTAGTTCCATCACCAATGTTCCAATCAACCTTTAGTTTCCTCTACCTAAAAATAACCAAAGATATGTAACTGTGCACATCTCTCAATGTTTCAGTTATAGACCTCCATGGGACCTTATTTCGGAAAAAGTATGTATTGAAGTCAATGGGGAGAGAAAGATTATCTTTCGATCCCGTTTGAATTGTGCCACGAATTACACATATGATGTTTGTCAATTTAAAAGATAATTTTGCAAGTCAAAAAAATTAAAATGTGTCGTCAAACTGTGAAGTAACACATTTTTTTGTGTGAAACCGCTCAATGAACTACAACTCCCATCTCGCACCCAGTGGTGTTTTTATATGTACACAAGTGGTGGGGCACAACAAACGTAGATATCTATAAGCTTCTGCAGAGAGGTTCATGGCTGGTGAGGCTCTGACTCTTCAGGTTTACAAATATTATATTTTGACCTAAATCAAAATATAATATTATTTTCAAAAGCTTTTTTTGTCTGATGCTTCAATTAATTTTAAACAGACAGTTCAACAGAAGGATACCCAAAAAAATTTAATTTTATAATTTAAATATTGAATTGTTCTCTCTTAGTAAGATCCCATTTTCAATAAAATTGTGGTCTTACCTTGACTTGAAGATGAAGTCCATTTGCCTATCCTTCTGGACAAAAATCTCTATTACTTTTTTGTAAAAGTCCTCCTTATCTTCTTTTAGTTTCAAAAGTCTATCATAAATCTAATCGATAGATTTATGATTAGAAAATGATAAAAGTAGGGTAGACATGTGGATATTATCCGGCTGAACAAAACGTGCATTTATCTAACAGCTACGTTTCCCACAGATCTTATTTCGAGCTATTTTCTAAAATCCTATGGAGAAATCTCATTACTTTTTTGTGGAGGGAAGCCATGCGCAGCTTACTTCCTGGTTTTAGGACGCGTCTCTCGTCTCCTCTTCACACACCACACTTGTCGCGGCACACGTACTTACAGCCAATCAGCTCTGAATGATGTGAGATGACGTATGGTGGGGATGGCAGCACTTTGCCCCTATGGTCATTATTTTTTTGCCACACACATTAAATAGGAAAATACTCTGAGCATGCGCAGTGTAGTTTTTACAGTCACCGTTCACTTAGACAGTGAGAGGGAGGGGCAGGATCGGGTTTTGTCCCATGGCTCTAAACAGCTCAATAGGCACACACTGTAGACACTAATTAGAAGAACACAGACTAAAACAGCAATGTACAGACGAATCAGATGATTAAACATGATCTTAAAATATATTTTATATATTTATTTTTAGCATTTTTTTGTAATCATTATTTTTAATACTTTCTGCTGACACTAGGTGGGGCTGTGCCTGCCCCTAATGACCAGTCGCCACTGCTCGCACCACACACCAAGACGGCCGTCACGTTGGCAAATTTCACTTCTTTCTTTCAGAACGATGTGAAAAGTATTAAAAGAGGTGAAAATCACTCCAAGTCTGAGCATGTTGAGTTAGTCGGTTCCGTAAGAGCCAGCAGGACCGGGATTCTGGGATTTGTAGTCTTTCTAGTTGCGTATTTCTCATAGTCTTATATTTCAACAGTTTTACGACAAACTGTGACTTTTTTGACTTGGAAATAATTTTTTAAGATTGACAAACATCATATGTGTAATTCATGGCACAATTCAAACGGGATCGAAAGATACGTTTTCTCTCTCCATTGACTTCAATACATGATTTTTCCGAAATAAGGTCCCATGGTGATCATCGGAAAGGGAGGGACTTCGCCACTCTATAGGCGCTTTCACACCGGAGTACTTTTCTCAGGAATAGTTCCGATAGTTCCTGGGAATTTGCATTCACACCGAAAAGATCTGGAAATAGAACTTTCTTTTGCAAACCTTTTCTCCCCAGGAAAGTCCCTGCTAGAGAGCAGGGACTTTCCTGGGGAGAAAAAGGTTCCAATTTCTGATTGGCTGGGCGAATTGCAAACCACGCCCCGTAAAACTCGAAAAAGTTTTGTGAAGCCGCCATTGTATTTGCTGGCATTAGCATTATTAGCATTAGCATTAGCCCAGCGCACAAACGGAGAGAGACTAACTTATGTCAACACAAAAGAAAACATGGGAGCGGTGGAGATGAGGAGGTGTTGGCGTTCTGGCGATTTACTCGGAAGGCTTCAGTAGAAGCTGCTGGGACTCCCAGCAGCTTCTACTGAAGCCAGTCCCCAATTCCGGGGACTTGCGGCCGGGACTTCGGGTGGCAGTATACGCCGTGAAGTGGTTTGCGGCCTGCCAGTAAACCCAAAGCAGAAGAAGAAGAAGTGACGTCAGTGGCTTAATTTGCCTAATCCTCCCTCAGGTACTTATTCCGGTGTGAACGCGATCTCCCCAGGAAAGTACCACCTCTCTAGCAGGGACTGAAAAGGGGTGAAAAAGTTCCCGAAGTTCTAGTTCCAGATCTTTTTGGTGTGAACGCAAAATCCCAGGAACTATCGGAACTATTCCTGGGAAAAGTACTCCGGTGTGAAAGCGCCTAATAGGAGTTGAGTGTTCTTCAAAGTGTGATTTTAACACATTAGCTGTATTTAACTGTTCTTGGAAAACAGACGAATATACTCTTAACACAAGTGTGTGCTAAAGAATGTAAGCAGACAAGTTGACCTGCTGAGTCTCTGGTGTCGTGAGGACATGGTCAGGCTCTGAGCTTTCTCCTGTCAGACACAGGTGTTATTCCTCAGGAGAAAGCTCAAACATCTTCAACAGATTTCAGCCACGAACACATTCACCAGATTCTCCAGCTGTGCTTCATGAAGCTGCAGGTGTGAAGGGCAGATGTTTCTCCCTGCAGCGACAGTGTTTAAATCAGGGGATTCAAACATATGGCCCGTGGGCCTAAGCAGGCCCTCTGGATGACTTTCCAAAGTTCACAAATGACAGAGAAGACATTAACTGCAATTTTCACAACTTTTATGTATTTTGTAAATATACATTTTATACATTTACAAGGCAGTGGGAAAACATAACCTTCTTCCTTAATAGTTCCCACTCTAGTCTGTATTGTGTCAGTTCGGATAACTTCACAGATGGGGTAATGAATGTCAAATAATTTCTAGTTGTTTTAATCATAAAGTAAATTAGAATACTGTTCAGTTCCATTGACTTAATGTGTTTAGCCTTTGTAGATACACTGTGATCTGTTGTAATGCACATGTGTACATTATAAACTGAGGCATACAATTGATATCAGGGCGTTGCCATTTTCTTTTACTTTATGTTTCAGCTTAACATTCAGTGTAGATCCATGCACCTGTTTAATGCACATTAACAAACCTAGAAATACAATGGAAAACTTAAAATAATGCAAAAACCGGTCAACAGTGTATACTGAAATTTAAAAGCATGCGTTAGTCACTAACTCAGACTGTGGCTGTTTTAAACGTCTCCTTGAGGTTGTGAGCGAGCGGCCATGTAAAGCACAGCTTCATTGTGAGAGAGAGCGCTGCCTGTATCTACTCGCTGTACAATGGTGTGTTTGTGAAGGCTGGCTGTAAGAAAAGAAGTGGCAGAACCTGTCTTGCAGTCCTTTGCCTCTCCCAGTCTCCAGGCTTGTTGTTTTAGGAGCACTAAACTTCAGGTCAGCCTTTAGATAAGCGGGGTGGGAAAAGTTCCTTTGATAGTGTTCAAGTTAGGGTTAATGTTAATGTAGGAAAAGAGAGCCAGAGGATATTTACTCAAGCTATTAAGAATGATTGTGCAGGAACAAATATGAGAAACCCTGCCTGAACAGACTGACGTTTTGGATAGCACTGTTTTCTAAAACCACCTCAGCCAAGGTTCCAAGCGAAGCGGAGTAGATAATACAAGTTTATGTTAAAACATTGCAGAGGACACAAACTACTGTCACTGTTATATGTCTACCCAACGCAGCTTTAGAGGGGACCTATCATGCAAAATGCACTTTTGTACGTCTACATGAATACATGAGTATGTGTCCCCGGTGTGTCAGGGAACTCACCAAGTGTCAGAAAACACAACCCTCTCTCTTTTCCTCCATGCCCAAATCTCTAAAAACGGGGCTGCAACGGATCTGACACAGACTGATACAGATTTGAAAATTCTCTGACGTCAAGAACGAGGAGCTCCGCCTATATGGCCAACCCTCCACCTATCGGGGAATGTGGGGTTGGGCAACGGCCGGCCAGTACCGCTCGAAAGCGCTGGAGACGCTGTAGTACATATGCCAGGCCTGTAAGTGGCGCTGTAGTCTGCCACAAAAGCAGCGAAGAAGACTTCCCGCGCATGGTTGCCATGGTTGCCCTTCTGTTTATTCTCCACTGTGGCTCTTTTTCTCCCTCCCCGAGGCAAGCGTTTGCTCCTGCTGCTGTAATCCAATGCAATCCCTCCCCGTCGAGGCAAGCGCTGTAATCCTCTCCGGCAGTCCACCAGCAGATGACCAACACCCACCTCTCCGCCTCTTCCAAGGGACGAGGGGACGGTGCGGCAGAGTTTCAGTTAGATTTTTTTCCGCCGGTCAACATGTCCGTTAAAGTTTAAATCTTACGGACAAAATTAGAAAAGTGCCGGTCAAAGTTCTTCTTTGTTATTTATTGAGCTTTAAAACAAATGAATAATGACTCTTTATAATCATATAAGAATAAGACACAGAGGACGGAGACGGGCCCGGCGCAACGAGGGGGCAAAAGGAATAAAATGTTACATGTCAGTAAAAACAGAGTAACAGGCCCTTTCTCATTTCATCAATACCCCCTCCTCGACTTCTCGACTCCTCGGTCCTCCGGTGGTGACCAGGAAATGGATTTCAGCGCGCCATGTTGAAGGACATCTAATTTCTCTAAATGCACTTCGAGGTCCGAGCATCGAGCGTCGAGGAGGCTCTCTGGAGGAGCTCTAACCGAGGATACACTGATGGCTCCTCCACGGCTCCTTCGTGGATGCATTTCCGGCAACAGATATGTTTCAAAGAGTCGTGACGCACGACCGGACTTATCTCAGCCAATGGCAGCTCTGCATGCATCCCCTGGATATTATTTTAGAAACTGCTTTCATCGCAACGCGATGTTTCCAGAGAGAACAGCTGTGAGGTCCGTGCAGAAAGCAGAGCAGTGTGTATAATATATATCACTCAGTAGAACAGGCCTACTCTCTTTATTTGCTTTAGTTTAGTAGATATCTACAAACAAAGAGTCCATATTTTTCTAAGACCATTTAGTGCTTCACATTATAAAATACACAACGGCTGTAGCCTGATTATGCTTTAGGAGCTGTAGGTGTGTGTGTGTGTGTGTGTGTGTGTGTGTGTGTGTGTGTGTGTGTGTGTGTGTGTGTGTGTGTGTGTGTGTGTGTGTGTGTGTGTGTGTGTGTGTGTGTGTGTGTGTGTGTGTGTGTTGTACAGTGTGTAGGTGCGTGTTGTACAGTGTGTAGGTGTGTGTGTGGTACAGTGTGTAGGTTTGTGTGGTACAGTGTGTAGGTGTGTGTGTTGTAGAGTGTGTAGATGCAGCGGACAGACAGGTCTCAGTTGGTTTGGTGTCCTCTGCTTACTTTTAATACTTGTAAATACAACTTTTGTCCCGTCATTTATTTTCCTCATTGTAGCGACCAGAGAGAGGGGGGGGGGTATCCAGTCTCTGATAGTGTTGCGTTATTATGAGATATTACATACATACATGTGTGTGTGTGTGTGTGTGTGTGTGTGTGTGTGTGTGTGTGTCCGCATCTGTAGCCTGTTATTGTCTCATGACACCGCACTGTGAATGAATCAAAGTAAATATATAAGTCGTCATGAACACATCTGTCCATCAGACAGAGGCTGCTGTGCCTCCTGTCATCATTAATGGACGTCTCTTTAAAATGACCGCTCAGAGGAGAGGAGTTCTCAATTTCTCTAACTGCCTGCTGCTTCCCCTCCTCTCTCCTCGGTTCCCCTCCTCGGCTCCTCCGCTCGTATCTCCTGTGGGCGGGACTAAGTATCGAGGATAGGAGTCGAGGACGGGAGTCAAGGAGGGGATTCGAGGAGGGGAGTCGAGGAAGGGAGTTGAGGAGGGGAATTAGTTAAATGAGAAAGGGCCACAGTGTTGTGCCTTTTTGTAGCGTTAGCTTCTTCTTCTTCTTCTTCTTCTTCTTCTTCTTCTTCTTCTTCTTCTTCTTCTTCTTCTATGTTCCTACCCGTGAGATATTGGACAAAAGAAACTCGGCTAGTAGTGTCAACTAAATCCATATTACAACAAAAGTGCTTTAAACGAGGCAAATTACGAAAGTATGTTCTCAATCCCCAAGTATGGGATTGGATATTACATTAGATTAGATGTATTGTCCCCAGGGGGAAATTCATTTGCACAGCTCTGTTGTGGTAATCTGTATTATATAAACCGTATTGGTACAATGAGCGACATCTAGTAGCGGATTGTGGAACATTGATCTGATTTTTCTCATGGCAGTTTGACTCTAGAGACAAACCAGGGGACTTTTAATCTGTGTCTGTCCATTTGGTGTAGTGTTTTATCCAATATTACATTTGGTTTATATATTAGTCACTTTATTATGAAATGCCAGGTTTTAGGCCTTGGTCTGAACATTCAATCCTGGAAATAAAAAATCAACCAGATACATTTTTCTAGATAGATAGTAAGTAAGTAAATCTGTATAGGAAGACGAGTTAAGGGGTAGAGGAGAAAAGGTTATGGTTTTAGTCTGTTAACCAAAGTGCAGCCATCTAATAATGTACTATCTGTTATTAAAGATAATAATAATAATAATAATAATTTCAATTTATATAGCGCCTTTCACGAAACCCAAGGACGCTTTACAATGGGAAGTAACAAAAAAAAAAAAAGGTAATAATAAACATACAGAGCAATAGCAGGAAATAAGTGACTGTAAATTAGATGAGGCCAAAGGCCTGAGTGAACAGATGGTGTTTGAGGTGTTTCTTGAAGATCAGAGGAAAAGAACAGAATGAGAGGGGTCAATCCGGAATAAATATAAAGAAGCAAAGATATTGTAGAGCAGTGAGAAGGAAAAAAGCTTGGTGTGTCAATTCATTACATTGCCAGTATTTGTCGTTGTTGTGAGAAAAACAAAATCGCCCCCTCGGATTTTTTAACTGCCCCCTCAGTCATTTCATCCTGGAGCCGGGCCTGGACGGAGATCTCTTTTTCTCCCCCACTTCTGACAGTCCAGCAGCTGATCAGAGCATGCTCCCCTCTCCTGCAGGGGGGCGTGGTCAGCTGCAGCTCATTTGCATTAAAGCAAATCAATCAGCCCCCTGCAAAAACAGGGCTGGAAAGAGTAAATAGAGCGAAATGAGGCATGGCTAAAATGCAGGATCTGTTCGGTATTTTGAAAAAAAAAACTATATTTATATACTTTATATAGGTATGGCCCTACAATATATTGTTCAAATATAGCATGATAGGTCCACTTTAAGTTCTTTGAAGTATTTATTGTCTTGTGTTTCAAAAAGCATGAAACACAGTCCTTTGGTTATACATTGCTCAGACATGTATCTGTGAAACAAAATGTATTGAAAGTAGAGAAACATCAGGAATCTTATGAACATAATGCAGCGTTCCGGTGTTTCCCATAGGATAAGAAAATGCTTAAAAAAAGACCTTAACGCTTCAATGTGTGGCCCTTTAAAGCAAAATTAAGAGGTTATATCTATCAAGACACTTTCTCACACACATGCAAACACTCACACATAGACTCACTGTAAATAAACTCACGTTAACCCACAGTCTGAAAATAATTACGCACCAATCTTTCTTTGCTGTAGATCATATATCTGGGCCTATACAGACTACGTAGATAATACATTTTTAATACATTTAGGGCAGATTATATTAAGGCATGCCCCCACAGTCTATACAATGAATGTGAAACACTGTAGGGATCATGATGTACAGGTTCAGTAGTTTCTCTGGACTCAAAACATTTGATTGGGTTGAATGCTTTCCATTTGAGAGTTACACCGACAGTATCAAGGATACCCTTCTGTTTGCATCGGCTAATGAGCCCTTAGCACAACTCAGTAGAACTACATTAGTGATAAGAAGCACAGCACACAAAAGTATGCTGACAGACACTTTCCTGCTGCACTGGGTCAAGATAACACCTTTTTATTTCAGTTTGAAGGTTAAAACAATTTGGAGACATCGGGTTTTAAGGTGACATTATAGAAACAGAAGCTATTTGGCAGGCTCTGCTCCACCCAGCTGTTTTCTGTATTCACCAGCCACTAAAGGATAAGCATTGGTACCTCGTTTTAAACCAATCATATTGCACAGACAAACCCTACCTGTTGGCACAATAAGTGTTCATAAAATAAATATAATACCTAGATTGTTGCAACCTCAACAGATGTTGCCAAACTAATTTCCCTGCAGATTATTTTTAGATTAATATTAAATGTTCACACATATTGCTGTCGAAATGTTTAAGAATGAATAGTATAAGAACAAGGGGGACAGGAAGGGCCTAATATGCAGCTATACTACTGTATATACAGTGGGGCAAAAAAGTATTTAGTCAGCCACCAATTGTGCATGTTCTCCCACTTAAAAAGATGAGAGAGGCCTGTAATTTTCATCCTAGGTATACCTCAACTATGAGACAGAATGAGAAAAAAAAAAAAAATCCAGAAAATCACATTGTCTGATCTTTAAAGAATTTATTTGCAAATTATGGTGGAAAATAAGTATTTGGTCAATAACAAAAGTTCATCTCAATACTATGTTATATACCCTTTGTTGGCAATGACAGAGGTCAAACGTGTTCTGTAAGTCTTCACAAGGTTTTCACTGTTGCTGGTATGTTGGCCCATTCCTCCATGCAGATCTCCTCTAGAGCAGTGATGTTTTGGGGCTGTCGCTGGGCAACACGGACTTTCAACTCCCTCCAAAGATTTTCTATGGGGTTGAGATCTGGAGACTGGCTTGGCCACTCCAGGACCTTGAAATGCTTCTTACGAAGCCACTCCTTCGTTGCCCGGGCGGTGTGTTTGGGATCATTGTCATGCTGAAAGACCCAGCCACGTTTCATCTTCAATGCCCTTGCTGATGGAAGGAGGTTGTCACTCAAAATGTCACGATACATGTCACGATTCATTCTTTCCTTTACACGGATCAGTCGTCCTGGTCCCTTTGCAGAAACAGCCCCAAAGCATGATGTTTCCACGCCCATGTTTCACAGTAGGTACGGTGTTCTTTGGATGCAACTCAGCATTCTTTCTCCTCCAAACACGTCTAGTTGAGTTTTTACCAAAAAGTTCTATTTTGGTTTCATCTGACCATATGACATTCTCCCAATCCTCTTCTGGATCATCTAAATGCTCTCTAGCAAACTTCAGACGGGCCTGGACATGTACTGGCTTAAGCAGGGGACACGTCTGGCACTGCAGGATTTGAGTCCCTGGCGGCGTAGTGTGTTACTGATGGTAGCCTTTGTTACTTTGGTCCCAGCTCTCTGCAGGTCATGGACTCGGTCCCCCCGTGTGGGTCTGGGATCTTTGCTCACCGTTCTTGTGATCATGTTGACCCCACGGGGTGAGATCTTGCGTGGAGCCCCAGATCGAGGGAGATTATCAGTGGTCTTGTATGTCTTCCATTTTCTAATAATTGCTCCCACAGTTGATTTCTTCACACCAAGCTGCTTACCTACTGCAGATTCAGTCTTCCCAGCCTGGTGCAGGTCTACCATTTTGTTTCTGGTGTCCTTTGACAGCTCTCTGGTCTTGGCCATAGTGGAGTTTGGAGTGTGACTGTTTGAGGTTGTGGACAGGTGTCTTTTATACTGATAACGAGTTCAAACAGGTGCCATGAATACAGTTAACGAGTGGAGGACAGAGGAGGCTCTTAAAGAAGAAGTTACAGGTCTGTGAGAGCCAGATATTCTTGTTTGTTTGTCGGTGACCAAATATTTATTTTACTGAGGAATTTACCAATTCATTCTATTACAAATCCTACAATGTGATTTCCTGGATTCTTTCCCCCCATTCTGTCTCTCATAGTTGAAGTGTACCTAGGATGAAAAATACAGGCCTTTCATCTTTTGAAGTGGGAGAACTTGCACAGTTGGTGGCTGACTAAATACTTTTTTGCCCCACTGTATATTGTGGGCACAATATGAATGATTTAATATAGGACTGAGGGAATCCAGATACATGAATTGATTTGTAGTCTAGAGAGGACTGACCCTTTGTAAATAATAAGAAGGTACAACAGGAGGGTATAATAACTAAAGAGTAATGTCTGTTTCTGATTTTTTTCTTCTAGCATGATGAAATCCAGATCAAGATTAGATAACATTTTTCGTGTTTATTAAATTGTGATTACTGCTGTTTTTGTGTTTGTTCAGGTATAGTTAAAACAACATGGTTTGGTGCATAATTGTATATTTCATATGGCTGTGCACTTATATAAATACATGCTGCCCATCCTGATAATACTGGTCAGCAGTAACCACGCTGTTTGACATCACATCCCAAGAACACGCCTGTGGGACTGAGTCATCAGCAAACAGCAGCTGAGTGGTGTGTGTTGTGTAACTGCAGAGCGGATCATGGAACTGGACGATTCCCATGTGGACCTTCTGACATGTGCGGGACAGATACTGTAACTTCAGAGTTCACAAGTCAGGACAAGCCGAGCACGCCGAGTGTGTTTGTGTGTGTTGAGAGAAGTGTAGATAGCTTAGTAAACCCTATTCACAGCTTTAGTTTGAGTTCCCGACTAGCTTAGTCTTGTTGAATTAGTTAGTGAGAAAGGCCTGTTTTCAGACTAAGGACGGGACACTCTGGATCAAGCCCATCAGGCTTCACTCCCCACCCCAAATCCACGGATGCAGGGATGAAGGTTCTGTGTCTTAGTTCTCCAGCTATAGCAGTCTGAGCTGCTACGTTGTGGTCTCTTTCTCTGTTTGTGTTCCCCTGCTTTGGTCACCACGTGGCCAACATTTAAAAATGATCACATGGACACTGCAGAAATCATTTTATTGCTGAGTGTTAGACACATAGACTGCATCTGTTTGCAATCATTGGAAAACCCCTCAACACTCCTGGGTGACATCATCGGGACTATCATCACAATGTGTAGTTATATCATTTGTAAATGTTCAATACATCTCTTGAAACAATGCTCTTTAAACCTAGTGAGGAAGTAACTAAACTGGAAACAACAAGCTACAGAAGAACTGAAGGGGGGGACTTTAAATATGTGAAGCCGTTTTCAAACGACCAAAGGGGGCCATGCCCTGCTTGCTGTTTGAAATACATCTATTTGCATAATCATTGTCATCATTATGGCCTGTAAATAAACACATTTTAAAGTTTTTAAAGAGTGCCTCTCGCTACGAGGAGCCTGCTGAGGGTTTAGTCCAGGGGTGTCAAACTCAATTTCATCGTGGGCCACATTCGCATAAAGGTTGCACTCAAAGGACCGATTGTAACTATATAAATATAATATATATATATATATATTACATGATTGCCTCTGAATTTGATTATTATTGGATAGGATAATAACTTAGTAATTAACTACTTCTGAAAGCAGAAGTCCAGGGAAAATAATTGCAAGTCTCTTCAGTGGGCATGTCACAAAACGAGATGCATTGTGGGTAATTTATGGGCAACCTGCTCATATAAAGTGGCATGTAACCGTATAATAAACGTATTATATTCGTTGCAAGCTCTTGCGGGGCCACATAAAATGAAGTCGCGGGCCGGGATTGGCCCCCGGGCCTTGAGTTTGAGACCCCTGGTCCAATCACATTGCAGCTCAATGCATTACATGACTACTTTTGGGAGTTGATAACTAATAAAATGCAACAGTGGTGGATTCCCTTGTCAGAAGCGAAGTCAAGCTCTCTGTGGTCACCCAGATACATGTGGACTTACTCGAAATTGGTTTGTTTTTCAAATATGTGAGCATAGCTGATGGATGTGTGTGTGTGTGTGTGTGTGTGTGTGTGTGTGTGTGTGTGTGTGTGTGTGTGTGTGTGTGTGTGTGTGTGTGTGTGTGTGTGTGTGTGTGTGTGTGTGTGTGTGTGTGTGTGTATAGAGAGGAGGTGCAGCAGAACTGTGTTCGATGGAGGAGAAAGTTCTCTTTCGTGTGTAAGATGGCTGCCTAATCCAATCACTGGAGTGTTGGACCCCTGCATCTGCCGGGTCTCTGTACGTAAGGTAATTCCCAGCAGCCACCTGTGCATGTATAGTACGGCCCCCAGTAATTACAACTGCCTGATACTACCTCACATAATGTTGGGCAATTTGTACAATTAGCATAATTGCCGTAATTAGCACTCATGACAATTTTGGAGTGGTTTCTGAGGTTATGCTGAATCCATTTCTGAAATAATAGAGAATTTACAATTCCAGGATTGAAAAAGGCAGTTTTAACCTGATCTTACTATGAGCAGTGTTGTGACCATTGGATATAGAGAGCACACAATGCAAATGATTTCATCTCTGTGGACAATTATTTTTCAAATGATTAAGCAATTTGTCCAGAATCCAAATGATCCAGAGGCCCCCTTAAACTTCAAAAAATCTATTCAAATATGCATTAAAATCAGCACACACAGAGTACAACTATGAACATCTTCCGGTTAAAAACGGCCATTTGGAACCCTGAAAAGTCATAAATGCATTCAGTTAGGGTCCATGTGATGTGCTGTAATGCGTCTATGAGAAAGACTGTGGAGATGGTGATCGCAGTCTGACATCCTGCAGACTGTTTCACTGACTGCTTTGTTTTCTCTCTCCAGGAGCTCAAAGGTGGAAAGGCCTTCTAAAGGTAGGTTAGTTTATGATGAGATACAACCACCGTCATACACAAGACAACACACTCCTCTTCAGTCCAGCTCAGCACAGGTGATCGAACCCGTTAGACCTGAAACTATGGCCTTATAAGGTTGAGAGAGGCATGTGTTCTGCTGTAAAACTTTACAGAGTCAGTGATGGTCAGTAAATGTGGTGTTTAAACACCAAGCATGACAAACATCACAGGGCTTTGTTTACAGGGAAATGTGAAAGAGGACAAGACATTGAAGTGGTACAGTAACACATCAAATGTGTGTGTGTGTGTGTGTGTGTGTGTGTTCTGTGTGTGTGTGTGTGCTGTGTGTGTGTGTGTGTGTGTGGTGTGTGTGGGTGTGTGTGTGTGTGTTTGTGTGTGTGTGTGTGGTCCTGTCTTTTAAAGTACAGCTGTTTTGAGCGCTATAGTGTCGTTGTCACACGTGATTATAGGTTAATTACTGGCATCACTCCATGCCTGAGTAATGTGTGTGCGATGTGTTTGTTTTATCTGTTTGTGTCCCAGGACTCTTTCCTCTGTCTGCACCGCCTTATCTTCAGTCAATGAGTTAAGTAATGAAAGATAAAATGATTTCTGAAGTGAGTAATAGGTACATTCAAAATCCTTCACAACCTGGTAAATAAAAAAACCATTGTCCATTCAGATCCTAGTTAATCTTTGCTGAAATGCCCCTCTTTAAAATACTCTTTTAAAAAGAGGGACCTTTATCACAAGCCCTGTGGTCATTACAGTCTGGAGGGGTTCCCCTTACTGCATTATCATGTTCAGAAAAGGACCATTTCTTGAGAATCTAAAACAATTAGGCTCTAAGGAGCAGGGACGTGCACAGACATTTTGGGGGGCGGGAGCCCAAGTGAGAAAAAGGACACTTCCCTAATCATTTATAAAAAAAAATGTAAAACAAAAAGTTAAATATAGTTAACACAGAGACAATGGTCTTCTATATTCACTACGCACAAGAGCAGACAACAAACTAGTCAAATTAATAGTTATTAAATAGTAGCCAACAATCAAAATTATGAAGTTATCTATAGATTTAAAAGCTAATCTGCATTTAAACAACAACATTTCAGGGGAAAATACGGACTTGACGTAAGTAACTATCTGGGGAAGTTGTGAGGTGACATTTTTTTGTTTTTGTTTTATCCTTTTCAGCTGCAATGCCTTGGTAACTGCATGCAAATTAGCACATTTTAATCAAGATAAGATAAGAGATAAAATAGTACTTTATTACTAGTGTACTAGTTAACGCCTGATTTGCATATCAATGTGGCGATTGTGATGACGTTATTATATACACATTTGACTGTATTTCACTGTAGTGTCTCCCCTTAAGTACAGTAGGCTACATTAGCCTGTATGCTCATGATAAATTGCCTTTGCTATACCTTCAGCTAACTTATCCATTAGCTAGTATAGTTAACTCTATTTGTTTTTGTCTTTAGCTAATTAGCTGTAAACTCGAGGCACTGGCAGTTTAGTAATTTGTTCATCACCACTCACCTTCAAACAAGCCAAGAAAAGCCGGCATAACATGCTGTGTGTTGTGTGTGTGTGTGTCCGCATCTGTAGCCTGTTATTGTCTCATGACACCGCACTGTGAATGAATCAAAGTAAATATATAAGTCGTCATGAACACATCTGTCCATCAGACAGAGGCTGCTGTGCCTCCTGTCATCATTAATGGACGTCTCTTTAAAATGACCGCTCAGAGGAGAGGAGTTCTCAATTTCTCTAACTGCCTGCTGCTTCCCCTCCTCTCTCCTCGGTTCCCCTCCTCGGCTCCTCCGCTCGTATCTCCTGTGGGCGGGACTAAGTATCGAGGATAGGAGTCGAGGACGGGAGTCAAGGAGGGGATTCGAGGAGGGGAGTCGAGGAAGGGAGTTGAGGAGGGGAATTAGTTAAATGAGAAAGGGCCACAGTGTTGTGCCTTTTTGTAGCGTTAGTGTCTTCTTCTTCTTCTTCTTCTTCTTCTTCTTCTTCTTCAATGTTCCTACCCGTGAGATATTGGACAAAAGAAACTCGGCTAGTAGTGTCAACTAAATCCATATTACAACAAAAGTGCTTTAAACGAGGCAAATTACGAAAGTATGTTCTCAATCCCCAAGTATGGGATTGGATATTACATTAGATTAGATGTATTGTCCCCAGGGGGGAAATTCATTTGCACAGCTCTGTTGTGGTAATCTGTATTATATAAACCGTATTGGTACAATGAGCGACATCTAGTAGCGGATTGTGGACATTGATCTGATTTTTCTCATGGCAGTTTGACTCTAGAGAACAAACAGGGGACTTCTTTAATCTGTGTCTGTCCATTTGGTGTAGTGTTTTATCCAATATTACATTTGGTTTATATATTAGTCACTTTATTATGAAAGCCAGGTTTTAGGCCTTGGTCTGAACATTCAATCCTGGAAATAAAAAATCAACCAGATACATTTTTCAGATAGATAGTAGTAAGTAAATCTGTATAGGAAGACGAGTTAAGGGGTAGAGGAGAAAAGGTTATGGTTTTAGTCTGTTAACCAAAGTGCAGCCATCTAATAATGTACTATCTGTTATTAAAGATAATAATAATAATAATAATAATAATTTCAATTTATATAGCGCCTTTCACGAACCCAAGGACGCTTTTTTACAATGGGAAGTAACAAAAAAAAAAAAAGGTAATAATAACATTACAGAGCAATAGCAGGAAATAAGTGACTGTAAATTAGTTGAGGCCAAAGGCCTGAGTGAACAGATGGTGTTTGAGGTGTTTCTTGAAGATCAGAGGAAAAGAACAGAATGAGAGGGGTCAATCCGGAATAAATATAAAGAAGCAAAGATATGTAGAGCAGTGAGAAGGAAAAAAAGCTGGTGTGTCAATTCATACATTGCCAGTATTTGTCGTTGTTGTGAGAAAAACAAAAATCGCCCCCTCGGATTTTTTAACTGCCCCCTCAGTCATTTCATCCTGGAGCCGGGCCTGGACGGAGATCTCTTTTTCTCCCCCACTTCTGACAGTCCAGCAGCTGATCAGAGCATGCTCCCCTCTCCTGCAGGGGGGCGTGGTCAGCTGCAGCTCATTTGCATTAAAGCAAATCAATCAGCCCCCTGCAAAACAGGGCTGGAAAGAGTAAATAGAGCGAAATGAGGCATGGCTAAATGCAGGATCTGTTCGGTATTTTGAAAAAAAAAACTATATTTATATACTTTATATAGGTATGGCCCTACAATATATTGTTCAAATATAGCATGATAGGTCCACTTTAAGTTCTTTGAAGTATTTATTGTCTTGTGTTTCAAAAAGCATGAAACAACAGTCCTTTGGTTATACATTGCTCAGACATGTATCTGTGAAACAAAATGTATTGAAAGTAGAGAAACATCAGGAATCTTATGAACATAATGCAGCGTTCCGGTGTTTCCCATAGGATAAGAAAATGCTTAAAAAAAGACCTTAACGCTTCAATGTGTGGCCCTTTTAAAGCAAAATTAAGAGGTTTATATCTATCAAGACACTTTCTCACACCACATGCAAACACTCACACATAGACTCACTGTAAATAAACTCACGTTAACCCACAGTCTGAAAATAATTACGCACCAATCTTTCTTTGCTGTAGATCATATATCTGGGCCTATACAGACTACGTAGATAATACATTTTTAATACATTTAGGGCAGATTATATTAAGGCATGCCCCCACAGTCTATACAATGAATGCTGAAACACTGTAGGGATCATGATGTACAGGTTCAGTAGTTTCTCTGGACTCAAACATTTGATTGGGTTGAATGCTTTCATTTGAGAGTTACACCGACAGTATCAAGGATACCCTTCTGTTTGCATCGGCTAATGAGCCCTTAGCACAACTCAGTAGAACTACATTAGTGATAAGAAGCACAGCACACAAAGTATGCTGACAGACACTTTCCTGCTGCACTGGGTCAAGATAACACCTTTTTATTTCAGTTTGAAGGTTAAAACAATTTGGAGACATCGGGTTTTTAAGGTGACATTTATAGAAACAGAAGCTATTTTGGCAGGCTCTGCTCCACCCAGCTGTTTTCTGTATTCACAGCCACTAAAGGGATAAGCATTGGTACCCTCGTTTTAAACCAATCATATTGCACAGACAAACCCTACCTGTTGGCACAATAAGTGTTTCATAAAATAAATATAATACCTAGATTGTTGCAACCCTCAACAGATGTTTTGCCAAACTAATTTCCCTGCAGATTATTTTTAGATTAATATTAAATGTTCACACATATTGCTGTCGAAATGTTTAAGAATGAATAGTATAAGAACAAGGGGGACAGGAAGGGGCCTAATATGCAGCTATACTACTGTATATACAGTGGGGCTAAAAGTATTTAGTCAGCCACCAATTGTGCATGTTCTCCCACTTAAAAAGATGAGAGAGGCCTGTAATTTTCATCCTAGGTATACCTCAACTATGAGACAGGAATGAGGAAAAAAAAAAAATCCAGAAGAAAATCACATTGTCTGATCTTTAAAGAATTTATTTGCAAATTATGGTGGAAAATAAGTATTTGGTCAATAACAAAGTTCATCTCAATACTTTGTTATATACCCTTTGTTGGCAATGACAGAGGTCAAACGTGTTCTGTAAGTCTTCACAAGGTTTTCACTGTTGCTGGTATGTTGGCCCATTCCTCCATGCAGATCTCCTCTAGAGCAGTGATGTTTTGGGGCTGTCGCTGGGCAACACGGACTTTCAACTCCCTCCAAAGATTTTCTATGGGGTTGAGATCTGGAGACTGGCTAGGCCACTCCAGGACCTTGAAATGCTTCTTACGAAGCCACTCCTTCGTTGCCCGGGCGGTTGTGTTTGGGATCATTGTCATGCTGAAAGACCCAGCCACGTTTCATCTTCAATGCCCTTGCTGATGGAAGGAGGTTGTCACTCAAAATGTCACGATACATGTCACGATTCATTCTTTCCTTTACACGGATCAGTCGTCCTGGTCCCTTTGCAGAAACAGCCCCAAAGCATGATGTTTCCACGCCCATGTTTCACAGTAGGTACGGTGTTCTTTGATGCAACTCAGCATTCTTTCTCCTCCAAACACGTCTAGTTGAGTTTTTACCAAAAAGTTCTATTTTGGTTTCATCTGACCATATGACATTCTCCCAATCCTCTTCTGGATCATCTAAATGCTCTCTAGCAAACTTCAGACGGGCCTGGACATGTACTGGCTTAAGCAGGGGACACGTCTGGCACTGCAGGATTTGAGTCCCTGGCGGCCGTAGTGTGTTACTGATGGTAGCCTTTGTTACTTTGGTCCCAGCTCTCTGCAGGTCATGGACTCGGTCCCCCCGTGTGGGTCTGGGATCTTTGCTCACCGTTCTTGTGATCATGTTGACCCCACGGGGTGAGATCTTGCGTGGAGCCCAGATCGAGGGAGATTATCAGTGGTCTTGTATGTCTTCCATTTTCTAATAATGCTCCCACAGTTGATTTCTTCACACCAAGCTGCTTACCTACTGCAGATTCAGTCTTCCCAGCCTGGTGCAGGTCTACCATTTTGTTTCTGGTGTCCTTTGACAGCTCTCTGGTCTTGGCCATAGTGGAGTTTGGAGTGTGACTGTTTGAGGTTGTGGACAGGTGTCTTTTATACTGATAACGAGTTCAAACAGGTGCCATGAATACAGTTAACGAGTGGAGGACAGAGGAGGCTCTTAAAGAAGAAGTTACAGGTCTGTGAGAGCCAGATATTCTTGTTTGTTTGTCGGTGACCAAATATTTATTTTACTGAGGAATTTACCAATTCATTCTATACAAATCCTACATGTGATTTCCTGGATTCTTTCCCCCCATTCTGTCTCTCATAGTTGAAGTGTACCTAGGATGAAAAATACAGGCCTTTCATCTTTTGAAGTGGGAGAACTTGCACAGTTGGTGGCTGACTAAATACTTTTTTGCCCCACTGTATATTGTGGGCACAATATGAATGATTTAATATAGGACTGAGGGAATCCAGATACATGAATTGATTTGTAGTCTAGAGAGGACTGACCCTTTGTAAATAATAAGAAGGTACAACAGGAGGGTATAATAACTAAAGAGTAATGTCTGTTTCTGATTTTTTTCTTCTAGCATGATGAAATCCAGATCAAGATTAGATAACATTTTTCGTGTTATTAAATTGTGATTACTGCTGTTTTTGTGTTTGTTCAGGTATAGTTAAAACAACATGGTTTGGTGCATAATTGTATATTTCATATGGCTGTGCACTTATATAAATACATGCTGCCCATCCTGATAATACTGGTCAGCAGTAACCACGCTGTTTGACATCACATCCCAAGAACACGCCTGTGGGACTGAGTCATCAGCAAACAGCAGCTGAGTGGTGTGTGTTGTGTAACTGCAGAGCGGATCATGGAACTGGACGATTCCCATGTGGACCTTCTGACATGTGCGGGACAGATACTGTAACTTCAGAGTTCACAAGTCAGGACAAGCCGAGCACGCCGAGTGTGTTTGTGTGTGTTGAGAGAAGTGTAGATAGCTTAGTAAACCCTATTCACAGCTTTAGTTTGAGTTCCCGACTAGCTTAGTCTTGTTGAATTAGTTAGTGAGAAAGGCCTGTTTTCAGACTAAGGACGGGACACTCTGGATCAAGCCCATCAGGCTTCACTCCCCACCCCAAATCCACGGATGCAGGGATGAAGGTTCTGTGTCTTAGTTCTCCAGCTATAGCAGTCTGAGCTGCTACGTTGTGGTCTCTTTCTCTGTTTGTGTTCCCCTGCTTTGGTCACCACGTGGCCAACATTTAAAAATGATCACATGGACACTGCAGAAATCATTTTATTGCTGAGTGTTAGACACATAGACTGCATCTGTTTGCAATCATTGGAAAACCCCTCAACACTCCTGGGTGACATCATCGGGACTATCATCACAATGTGTAGTTATATCATTTGTAAATGTTCAATACATCTCTTGAAACAATGCTCTTTAAACCTAGTGAGGAAGTAACTAAACTGGAAACAACAAGCTACAGAAGAACTGAAGGGGGGGACTTTAAATATGTGAAGCCGTTTTCAAACGACCAAAGGGGGCCATGCCCTGCTTGCTGTTTGAAATACATCTATTTGCATAATCATTGTCATCATTATGGCCTGTAAATAAACACATTTTAAAGTTTTTAAAGAGTGCCTCTCGCTACGAGGAGCCTGCTGAGGGTTTAGTCCAGGGGTGTCAAACTCAATTTCATCGTGGGCCACATTCGCATAAAGGTTGCACTCAAAGGACCGATTGTAACTATATAAATATAATATATATATATATATATTACATGATTGCCTCTGAATTTGATTATTATTGGATAGGATAATAACTTAGTAATTAACTACTTCTGAAAGCAGAAGTCCAGGGAAAATAATTGCAAGTCTCTTCAGTGGGCATGTCACAAAACGAGATGCATTGTGGGTAGTTTATGGGCAACCTGCTCATATAAAGTGGCATGTAACCGTATAATAAACGTATTATATTCGTTGCAAGCTCTTGCGGGGCCACATAAAATGAAGTCGCGGGCCGGGATTGGCCCCGGGCCTTGAGTTTGAGACCCCTGGTCCAATCACATTGCAGCTCAATGCATTACATGACTACTTTTGGGAGTTGATAACTAATAAAATGCAACAGTGGTGGATTCCCTTGTCAGAAGCGAAGTCAAGCTCTCTGTGGTCACCCAGATACATGTGGACTTACTCGAAATTGGTTTGTTTTTCAAATATGTGAGCATAGCTGATGGATGTGTGTGTGTGTGTGTGTGTGTGTGTGTGTGTGTGTGTGTGTGTGTGTGTGTGTGTGTGTGTGTGTGTGTGTGTGTGTGTGTGTGTGTGTGTGTGTGTGTGTGTGTGTGTGTGTATAGAGAGGAGGTGCAGCAGAACTGTGTTCGATGGAGGAGAAAGTTCTCTTTCGTGTGTAAGATGGCTGCTAATCCAATCACTGGAGTGTTGGACCCCTGCATCTGCCGGGTCTCTGTACGTAAGGTAATTCCCAGCAGCCACCTGTGCATGTATAGTACGGCCCCCAGTAATTACAACTGCCTGATACTACCTCACATAATGTTGGGCAATTTGTACAATTAGCATAATTTGCCGTAATTAGCACTCATGACAATTTTGGAGTGGTCTCTGAGGTTATGCTGAATCCATTTCTGAAATAATAGAGAATTTAACAATTCCAGGATGAAAAAGGCAGTTTTAACCTGATCTTACTATGAGCAGTGTTGTGACCATTGGATATAGAGAGCACACAATGCAAATGATTTCATCTACTGTGGACAATTATTTTTCAAATGATTAAGCAATTTGTCCAGAATCCAAATGATCCAGAGGCCCCTTAAACTTCAAAAATCTATTCAAAATGCATTAAAATCAGCACACACAGAGTACAACTATGAACATCTTCCGGTTAAAACGGCCATTTGGAACCCTGAAAAAGTCATAAATGCATTCAGTTAGGGTCCATGTGATGTGCTGTAATGCGTCTATGAGAAAGACTGTGGAGATGGTGATCGCAGTCTGACATCCTGCAGACTGTTTCACTGACTGCTTTGTTTTCTCTCTCCAGGAGCTCAAAGGTGGAAAGGCCTTCTCAAAGGTAAGGTTAGTTTATGATGAGATTACAACCACCGTCATACACAAGACAACAACACTCCTCTTCAGTCCAGCTCAGCACAGGTGATCGAACCCGTTAGACCTGAACTATGGCCTTATAAGGTTGAGAGAGGCATGTGTTCTGTGTAAAACTTTACAGAGTCAGTGATGGTCAGTAAATGTGGTGTTAAACACCAAGCATGACAACATCACAGGGCTTTGTTACAGGGACATGTGACAGAGGCAAGACCTTGACGTGGTCAGTAACACATCACATTGTGTGTGTGTGTGTGTGTGTGTGTGTGTGTGTGTGTGTGTGTGTGTGTGTGTGTGTGTGTGTGTGTGTGTGTGTGTGTGTGTGTGTGTGTGTGTGTGTGTGTCCTGTCTTTTAAAGTATCAGCTGTTTGAGCGCTATAGTGTCGTGTCACACGTGATTATAGGTTAATTACTGGCATCACTCCATGCTGAGTAATGTGTGTGCGATGTGTTTGTCTGTTTGTCCCAGGACTCTTTCCTCTGTCTGCACCGCCTTATCTTCAGTCAATGAGTTAAAGTAATGAAAGATAAAATGATTTCTGAAGTGAGTAATAGGTACATTCAAAATCCTTCACAACCTGGTAAATAAAAAAACATTGTCCATTCAGATCATAGTTAATCTTTGCTGAAATGCCCTCTTTAAAATACTCTTTAAAAAGAGGACCTTATCACAAGCCCTGTGGTCATTACAGTCTGGAGGGGTTCCCCTTACTGCATTATCATGTTCAGAAAAGGACACATTTCTTGAGAATCTAAAACAATTAGGCTCTAAGGAGCAGGGACGTGCACAGACATTTTGGGGGGCGGGAGCCCAAGTGAGAAAAAGGACACTTCCCATAATCATTTATAAAAAAAAATGTAAAACAAAAAGTTAAATATAGTTAACACAGAGACAATGGTCTTCTATATTCACTACGCACAAGAGCAGACAACAAACTAGTCAAATTAATAGTTATTAAATTAGTAGCCAACAATCAAAATTATGAAGTTATCTATAGATTTAAAGCTAATCTGCATTTAAACACAACATTTCAGGGGAAAATACTGACTTGACGTAAGTAACTATCTGGGGAAGTTGTGAGGTGACATTTTTTTGTTTTTGTTTTATCCTTTTCAGCTGCAATGCCTTGGTAACTGCATGCAAATTAGCACATTTTAATCAAGATAAGATAAGAGATAAAATAGTACTTTATTACTAGTGTACTAGTTAACGCCTGATTTGCATATCAATGTGGCGATTGTGATGACGTTATTATATACACATTTGACTGTATTCACCTGTAGTGTCTCCCCTTAAGTACAGTAGGCTACATTAGCCTGTATGCTCATGATAAATTGCCTTTGCTATACCTTCAGCTAACTTATCCATTAGCTAGTATAGTTAACTCTATTTGTTTTTGTCTTTTAGCTAATTAGCTGTAAACTCGAGGCACTGGCAGTTTAGTAATTTGTTCATCACCACTCACCTTCAAACAAGCCAAGAAAAGCCGGCATAACATGGAACTGTAAAGTGGGAGGTGCTGCTACCTGTCTGTCTGAAGTGACTGTAAGGTGGGAGGTGCTGCTACCTGTCTGTCAAGGGACTGTAAGGTGGGAGGTGCTGCTACCTGTCTGTCAAGGGACTGTAAGGTGGGAGGTGCTGCTACCTGTCTGTCAAGTGACTGTAAGGTGGGAGGTGCTGCTACCTGTCTGTCTGAAGTGACTGTAAGGTGGGAGGTGCTGCTACCTGTCTGTCTGAAGTGACTGTAAGGTGGGAGGTGCTGCTACCTGTCTGTCTGAAGTGACTGTAAGGTGGGAGGTGCTGCTACCTGTCTGTCAAGTGACTGTAAGGTGGGAGGTGCTGCTACCTGTCTGTCAAGTGACTGTAAGGTGGGAGGTGCTGCTACCTGTCTGTCAAGGGACTGTAAGGTGGGAGGTGCTGCTACCTGTCTGTCTGAAGTGACTGTAAGGTGGGAGGTGCTGCTACCTGTCTGTCTGAAGTGACTGTAAGGTGGGAGGTGCTGCTATCTGTCTGTCTGAAGTGACTGTAAGGTGGGAGGTGCTACTACCTGTCTGTCTGAAGTGACTGTAAGGTGGGAGGTGCTGCTACCTGTCTGTCTGAAGTGACTGTAAGGTGGGAAGTGCTGCTACCTGTCTGTCTGAAGTGACTGTAAGGTGGGAGGTGCTGCTATCTGTCTGTCTGAAGTGACTGTAAGGTGGGAGGTGCTGCTACCTGTCTGTCAAGTGACTGTAAGGTGGGAGGTGCTGCTACCTGTCTGTCAAGTGACTGTAAGGTGGGAGGTGCTGCTACCTGTCTGTCAAGTGACTGTAAGGTGGGAGGTGCTGCTACCTGTCGGTCTGAAGTGACTGCCGAGGTCCGCACCGCTGTGCACGAGACGTGGAGGGAGGGAGGGTAGAGAGAGCATTCTGAACTTCACAGTCTAATCTCCTGACCTGATATTTTCATTTTCTATTCAATCAATATATTTTTGGAAAGGGAAACTGTGCGCAAACAGCAGTAGATAGATATTCATTTATTAAAAAAAGGGCACTTTCTCTGGAGGAAGAAAAAGGGCAGGGGCTCAAGGCTAAGCCCACTTTGATGTCTATGGCTGCAGCCACACGAGGACGATAACGCAAACGGACCGCAATCGTTATTAAAAAAAGTCTTCCGTCCACACGCAACAGGCCCACTTAATGCGCGGCATGTATTGGCCGGCCGGCAACGAAAGTACGTTACTTAACGAAAAACCCTATGCATTTGATGTTATTTTGGACCATTATTCATATAGTAATCACATTACCTGAGCCCTTGAGTTGCCTAGAGCAAAATAGTTACAGCATATATTTAGTGATTTTAATGTTAACAGATCATTGATGCAATAACATTTTGACCCAATTTGCCTGACTTGACACATGGAATAAAACATGGGCGACGTACGAAGCATCCTCAATGTGGGTGAGACAATTTAACAGGGGGTGTGGGCAGGTGGTGAACCTCACCTCTTCTAGGGGGGTCCGGGGGCAAGCTCCCCCGGGAAGATTTTTTTTAAAATGTTGAAGTTAAATGCATCAATCTGGTGCACTTTGAGAGCAAAATTAGGGACTAAATCTATGGCAGTCAGTAGGGGCTTGGACTGTGAGCCGTAGGGTCGCTGGTTCAAGTCCCCGACCAGACCTACATTTGGAGTGTGGACTTCTACTTGGAGAGGTCCCAGTTCACCTCCTGCCCTGCCGTGGTGCCCTTGAGCAAGGCACCGGACATCCCCCTTCCCCCCTCACTCTCCTGTACAATAGTTGCCCACTGCTCCTAGCACTAGACTCCTGGTACTAGGATGGGTTAAAAGCAGAGAACACATTTCACTGTGTGTGCTGTGTGCTCTGCATGTGTGACCATTAAAGAGGGTTTCATCCCTCCCAATTCATCTTCTTCTTCTTCAACACCCATATAAAACAGAACTGTAAACAGATTTACTTTTTCTTTCAAGATTTATTTGAACTGCAAGTGGAGGCAAAAGTGACTGCACCCAAAATAATAAACCTGCTAGCCTAAACTCAGTAACAGAATGTGGGCAACACTTTCTTCTCCACAGCCGCGCGACCTCTGAGTCAGACGTCACTTCCCCCTTTTCTATCCTACTACAGCCGTACAGCCACTCCCCCATCCCCCGGTTTCCCTGCCAACCCCCCCCCCCCCCTCCCCTATGCAAGCCCCTCCCTCTGAACCCAGGGCTCGCTACAATACTGTATACACAAACTATACAAAAACGCCTTTACGCTTTGGAGCTTGTTTATCCATCTGTAAGCAACTGCCAGCTAGGTCTCTCAGTCACTCACTCCTGATCGTTCACTGCGCAGTGACAGCTGCTACGGTCCTGATGTGTGAAAGTGAGAACAAAGGTAGCCTATCAAAACGGCTCAGCCACAAATGTGGGCAGGTAGGATTTAGGTAAGCAAAAAAAAAAGGGAGTGGCCGGAACACTTACAAATGTGGGCCGGTAGGATTTAGATTTTTTTTTTGGCCCTCCGGCCTACACACAGCATCGGCCCACCGGGAAACTCCCGGTATTCCCAATGGCCAGTCCGCCCCTGGGCGGGGCTATTGCTTCAACATTATCAGGAAATGATCGTATAGGCGTAAACACGGAGCCGTTTGCCCCCCCAGAGCGTTTCGTTTGCAGATCTACCCACCTAGAGACCCGTTATCGTTATCGTTTTCTGCGTTTCCGTGTCGGCCTCATGTGGCCGAACCGTCTATCTGATAGAGAACTGTAGCAGATACGACCGTTATCGTCCTCGTGTGGCTGGGGCTTTAGTGTGCATGTGCCTGCTAAGGAGCATGATTCAGCTCTGGAAATACCACTAATGGATATTGGACTTTTTTAATGGGACAGGAGGAAAGGTCAATGAATCATTCAAAACACAGGAGTTATCCTTTGGGAACATGAATATTCTGTGCTAATGTCATGGAAATCTACGGAGCCCCTAAAGCAGGGGTGGGGAACTCTCAAGGGCCATTTCAATTTTTACAATATCCTCAGAGGGCCGTACAAGTTATTGACCTCTGCTTAAAAAAACTAAAATCACAGCCCATTCATTTCATTCTGTGCAAAGAAAAAGCAACCTCTTAATCCAGATATCTCACCATGACTCGCGTATGCATGCACGTGCACGGTGTGGCGTGACCACCAAAACAGAAAGATATGGACACAAGATGTGTGCAAATGTATTTAGTTTCCTATCCATGTGAACATGATTTAAGTGGGGGGGGGACCTAACCTCCTCTAGGGGGGTCCGGGGGGCGTGCTCCCCAGGGAAGATTTTTTTTTAAATGTTGAAGTTAAAAGCATCAATCTGGTGCACTTTGAGAGCAACATTAGGAGATCTATGGACACATCTCTCAACACCCAAACACAACTGTAAGCAGATTTTCTTTTCATTTATGGATATTTGACAAATCACTCCCCTTTTAAACTGTATTCTTCTTTATTAATAACTGTCATATAGTATTTTATACCTATAGTATTTATATACTTTATTCTCTTATTGTTTTTATAACTATAATGATCATATAAAGATGTGCCTTTACCTCACTGGTTGAAGACAAAGCTTCTTATATTCGTTAGCATAGCTAGCTAACCAGATGCTAATGATAACAACACAGTTATTGACTGTCTGATCAGTGTGACAGATGAGCAGATCGCCACTGGGCTTTCAACTAAAGACACAGACACGCAGAAACTGCGGCATGTGTATGGACTTATCGGTACTGCAATTTCTGAAGTGGCGTTCTGGTGCTCTCCGTCAGAACTGCACCCCTGTCAGTCGAGTCATATACCACGTGATGACACGTTAGGCTCCTGTTGTGTTCAAGGACCCTGACCTTAGCCAGGAAAAACAGACACTCGCTTGTTTAATTTTTTTGCGGTCTAGATTTCTTTCATTTTTTTATTTTTTTGCGTGTGTTTATAAATTACCTCGAGGGCCGTACCAAATTGTCTCGCGGGCCGTATACGGCCCGGAGGCCGGAGGTTCCCCACCCCTGCCCTAAAGGGACATGGGGGGAAAAAAGAAAAAAAAACAGAGAGAAAAAAAAAAGTCGGGATAACGGGTTAGTATCTCGTGGGCACCAGAACGTTTCTCGTGCTCAGTATCTATTTCTTTTTTTGAGAAAGTTACCGGTGCGCCAAGGAGGAAGTGGAGCGCACAGGAGACAACTGTTTCATTGCAGACTGTTATGTTTACGTGGGGAAATGACAGTGCATACATTATTTGAGATATATTTCGTACTCAGACTTCATTTTAAGGACATTTTGGCCAGGCGTGTGTGGTCACTCCAGGAGACAGCGGGACGTGCAACTCAGAGAAGAGCAGCACCAGCGCTCATAGAGCGTTTACGCACCGCCTACACTGTGTTTACCTTCATTGAACAGCTAAAGAGTTACGTTTTAACCACACACACCTCTACACACACACACACACACACACACACACACACACACACACACACACACCACACACACACACACACACACACACACACACACACACACACACACACACACAACACACACACACACACACACACACACACACATCACTCTAGACCTAGGGTTACCCACCGTTATACTGCGGAGGTCCCTGAACGCACCGCAGCCACTCTCACGGGGGCCGCGTGCCTTCGTATTAACGCTGTGTTTCACATTCAACAGTGAAACGCATTAATCGGAGCTATTATACCAGGCAAGGTGTGTTTTCTGACAACAGCACGCCGGCAATAGCGTCTCTTGAACCCGTACAGTGCTTTGACAGCACTTTCTGCGGTTTAGGCAGGCAGGCAGACAGACAGACAGACAGACAGGCAGGCAGACAGGCAGGCAGGCAGGCAGACAGACAGACAGACAGAAATGAGAACATAATTGGTGTAATGTGTTAAAAACATTGAAAGTTAAATATGAAGTGTATTCAAGTGTGGCTCATTTCTTCTCAAAGGACATGAATGCAGTGAAAGAGAGCGAGGATCTTCTTGTGGAAATATCCATAAAATTAAGTCTGAGTTCGAAATATATCTCAAATAATGTATGCACTGTCATTTCCCCACATAAACACAACAGTCTGCAATGAAATGTTGTCCACTTCTACTTGGCGCACCGGTAACTTTCTCAAAAACAAAAAAGTCGGGATAACGGGTTCACTAGCAGGAACTACGCCACAACAGTGTGATATTTGTAAGTTTATTGAAGTAACATGTGAATGATATGAGGGGGGTGAAGGGGTGATCTGGGAGGACGAGCTGTGGTCCGTGCAGTGGGAGACTCAGAGTGGGAGTTCCGTCTCCGGCATGATCTGCGTGGGCTGATTACGGGCCCCCAAAAGAGTCGGATTAAAAGCAGCTGACTTGAGCGTGTGCATGTCTGACGTCGTTTAGATTGTCGCGGATGTAAGCGTGGTACGCTTGGGATGTCGAGCGGCCGAGGGCCTAGATGGTTGGATAAGAGATGCCCGGTCTAGCTGCTGTGGACGCTGCGCCAATGCGGGAGAAATGGCTCTAATAATGTTCTGAGAATGCCCCCAAAATGTGTGGGATGTTCTGAAAGTGTTTGAAGGGCTTGAAAATGAACGAATGACTACATCTTCACTTCTAAATCCAACTAAACATTACCATTGAGGAGTTAGAATGATGCGAGCGGTTTACCCAGAACCGGGCCTCCGTTACACTCTAAAGGGAAAATACGTTTATGCCATAAATGTTAGGTTGGGTTGTGGGGGCAGGTGCTCCTGGTATGAGCGACGCCGCGGAAAGAGCAGATGTGAATTAGGCGAGAAAGCAGCCTAGCTCATTGAAGTTATTACACGCCATCCTGCCTCCCTGCGGGTGATAGACGGTTAAAGTCTGAGGCGTTGCGTGATGGAGAGGAAAGTGAGTGAGGTGTTTGAGGTGGTGGAGCGCTGACTGAGCATGCTGAGGCCGGGTGGGAGGGGGCTCCACATAATTGGCAAGAGAGGGATGCGCGTGCTGTGAAGATGCGGCAGTAAAGCTCGGAGTCCAGAGCGCCCCAGTATGTTCCCTGGTTGAACTAATTGATGCGGCCGGCGGCTTGGCTAGTGAAGTGGACGTGGTAGGTGTAAAACCCTGAGCCTCCGAAGCGTAAGGCCATGTCCAGAAATTGTATATATGTATATGAATATATGTGTGTGTGTGTCCGCAAGTAAATATATAAGTCCGATTCCTTGCTCAAGGGCACCACGGCAGGGCAGGAGGTGAACTGGGACCTCTCCAAGTAGAAGTCCACACTACATATCTTAGGTCTGGTCAGGGACTTGAACTGGCGACCCTACGACTCACAGTCCAAGCCCCTACTGATTGAGCCACTGCCGGACAATCAAAACTATACACAATACTAACACGTTATCCCGACTTTTTATTTTCTCTCTCTCTTTTTTTCCAGGTCCCTTTAGGGCAGTGTTTCTCAAAGTGGGGGGTGCAGAGGCATGACAGGAGGAAAAATCAGAATTTGAAAAATTTGAAAAATTATTGAATCGAAAATAATATGATACAGTATAGTAAAATTACGTCTAGGTCTTGTATTTTATTCAAGCTCGGTTCGGTGTGGAACGAGCCATTTTGTGTGCGTGCGCAAGCGAGAGAGAGAGAGACCGGTGCCGGAGATCGTTGTTGTTAGCTTCTGGTGCTAGCGAGCTACGCTAACGGATATAAGGAGATTTTTTCAACAACAAGGTGGAGGGAGTCCTCTCCTGTCAAACTGAGAGGCTCACGGCCCGTCCACCACAGCGGCGTGCGTTGACGCTTGCCGGCGGGCGTGTCTGACACTCGACCAACAACCAATCACATGAATCTCCCGCCCCTGACACACAAGCAGCGGTTTGATTGGCTAGAGCTTGTACTGGCATATGATTCGATTGGCTGACGCCTCGCCTCGTCGAAAGTTGAACATTGCTCAACTTTTGCTGCGAGACACGCCAGCTACGCTCCACGTCGCTTCCCACGATGCATTTCGGCTAAAAGTGACGTCACCCCATTCAAAGTGAATGGGGAAGCGTCAACGCACGCCGCTGTGTGGACGGGCCGTCAGTGAACTAAAGGACTCTCTCAGTGTCTAGATAGTTCACTTTAGTCTAAGTTATCTCAGTGGGTCTCAAACGTTTTGGTCACGATTAATGTAAACAATTATTTCCGAGGCTCCCGTTTATATGATCATTATAGTTATAAAAAAATGAGAGAATAAATGAAAAACAGGTTTGAAGTACTATATGACAGTAACAAAAGAATAAAGTTTAAAAGGGGAGTGATTTGTAAAATATCCATAAAGAAAAAGTAAATCTGTTTACAGTTCTGTTTCATATGGGTGTTGAGAGATGTATCCATAGATCTCTTCACGTTGCTCTCAAAGTGCACCAGATTGATGCTTTGAACTTCAATATTTCAATACATGTTAACTTGGCCCATTACGTGACTATTTGTCACTTTTTTTCCCTCCAAAGACAGAAAAAGTTTGAGAACCACTGCTTTAGGGGCTCCGTAGAAATCTAAGCCCTGCTGTGCAGTAGTTTTCACGACTCTCACTGGACCAACGTTTTGGATGTATAATCCAACCAGATATCATCTTCTTCTGTGTCAAAACAATCTTGTTATGAAATACTAGTCGTGATCATTTTTGTTCTGAACCCATCGAAGCACTTGATGAAGTACATCTTCACATTTTGAGCAATAACTTCTATTAAAAAAAGAAGCATAGATTCACTGGGAGCACATATGGAACACATCTGAATAAACATGTTAATATGATGGACAATGACAGACACACACCACCAAACACTGTGAGCCCTCAAGTGAGAAGCAGTGCTGACTGAGCGAAGATCATGAAACACGAGGTTAAAGGAGGTTATTGACTTCCACAAGAAGATCCTCGCTCTCTTTCACTGCATTCATGTCCTTTGAGAAGAAATGAGCCACACTTGAAGACACTTCATATTTAACTTTCAATGTTTTTAACACATTACATCAATTATGTTCTCATTTCTCTCCTCCTGTCTGTCTGTCTGCCTGTCTGTCTGTCTGTCTGTCTGTCTGTCTGTCTGTCTGTCTGTCTGTCTGCCTGTCTGTCTGTCTGTCTGCCTGTCTGCCTGCCTGTCTGTCTGTCTGTCTGTCTGTCTGTCTGTCTGCAGCTAGGTTTTGCTGATCTCAACATAGCTGAGTTTGCTGGTTCAGGCTCCACAGTTCGCTGTTGCATCCTGGAGGGTTATGACACCAAAAACACCCGGCAGGACAACTCTATCCTCAAGGCAGGGACAAAACACACACACACACACACACACACACACACACACACACACACACACACACACACACACACACACACACACACACACACACACACACACACACACACACACACACACACACACACACACACACACACACACACACACACACACACACACACACTCATCCCTGTGGTTTAGTAACACGTCTTCATTTATAGGTAACAATTGGAATGACTCTCCTGTCTGGGGATCCCTGCTTTAAAATGTGAGTTCCTCTTGGTCAGGGATTCTGACTCTGTGCACACCCTATCAGAAAACACACAAACAAGCTATAGCTTCAACCTATACTTGTTACATTTTGGTAAATTAGACCGATAGTGTAGATGAGCCAGAGTAAGCCAAAGGACCTATTCGTAGTTCCAGTTTGCTGTGTATGCATTGATGCACATTAAACCAATGTATGAACATTCAGTCTTGATGAACATACAGCACATACTGTAAGATATATGATATTAACAGTCACACTGAATCTTAAAATATGAGTATCATGTGTGTTCATATTCTACTTAACAATGACTCAGCAAAGGAGTACCATTTTATTGCAAGATTACACCAACCTAAGACTTAGTGTTTCAATATTATACAATACAACTTGTTATACAACTTCAATATCTACATTTCAGTTTTTTGACAATTCCAATATGCAACTGTCCCTGTTCCCCTCTGACCCACACATGAGACTGTGACTGTGGTGACTTTATTTTAGTTTTTGACATCACTAGGCCTCCCAACACGACCAAATCTGTCTCCATTGGAGACGAGGACCCAACCCTGCAGCTGGACTGTAAGGGGGAGAGCACTGACCCCACAGGGCAGCCTCTGGGGGGCGTCAGCGGGGTGGCGCGCACCTTCAAACCAAGACAGTCATCAGTACGTAGCTCAGGTAACTGCTCAGCATGGTTCCCTGTGTCCATAGCGTTTTAATGGTAATATAAGTAGATCAAGATAACATACAAATATTTAAATTACATCCCAAAATGATTAAAGAGTAAGTATGTTTTCCAATTTTGTCGAACCAATTTTTTAACAGGTATTCAGACAACATTTTACAAAATAAAACAAAAAAATGCCAGTTAGCAAGTTCTGATGTGAAAAACCTAAATGTTTGAAAGTGACAGAGAGACACGGCTAACGGCTTCAGAACGGACCGGATCATGTTTCTGATCCATGTTCTTCAGTCAGATGTGTGTGTGTGTGTTTACGGTGTGTGTTCTGCAGGGCTTCCTGAGGAGGGGGAGTGTGTGTCAGAGGAGGTCTTCCACACTGGTCATATCCGCAGCTCCAGCCAAGCCAGCCAGCACAGCAAGATCTCAGGTCAGGGGGGGGGGGCATCTGGCACGTTCTAATACCACATTCCACCATGTGCACTGTTAATAATGAATGCATATTACATTAGTTTCCCACCTGATTGCACTGAAAAAAGTGAAACATTGACTTTAATTTAATGTTTTATGTCAACAGATTTCTCATAACTGTATTACTGCAGGTTAGTTGAAATCAATAATATTAAGTTGAACCTAATACATTTTATTTAAATGTAATATTATTGCTTTCAACTAACCTAATACAGTTATATGTAATTGATTACATAATACGTCAACGAAAGTTTTTCGGTGCAGCATTCCTTCTGTGCTCACCACGACTGTCACTCATTTGTCCTTTGAACTAAAAGGAGGTTTCCATTCAGTCATTGAACCAAACACTTCCTCAGATGTTTCAGTCTTTAGAGACACTCAGGCTTTATGTGAAACGACAAGATCAAGACTAAGATCATGAGCTGTTTGTCTGGAGTCTACAGCACACTTCCACAAACAAATCATCTCCTCTCCTCCTCTCCTCTCCTCCTCTCCTCTCCTCTCTCCTCTCCTCCAGGCTACAGCACGGCTCACTCTCGCTGCTCCAGCCTGACTGACCTCAGTCACCAGAGGAACGCCTCCTCCAGCAGTAGTGTTTCCACTGGGTTAGCCCAGAACGCCCCCCTCAACCTCCACCGAGCCTCAGCAACATGCATCTCCCACCAAACCAGAGAGGCCCCCCCCCCCCCCTCTGCAGCAGCCCTCATGTCCAACAGATCCTCCAGGTAGATACACACCTGTAGCACAACACCGAGGCGAGTCTGGACAGCATCACTCTGACAGAAGTCTGAATCTCAGGCATGTGTAAACCTGCAAGCCAGACATTCTTTAGGCGCTCATGATGTGAGAGGAGTGTGTGTGGAGTGAGAGGAGTGTGTGTGGAGTGAGAGGAGTGTGTGTGGAGTGAGAGGAGTGTGTGAGGAGTGTGTGTGGAGTGTGTGTGGAGTGTGTGAGGAGTGTGTGTTGCTCACACTGAATGCCAACCAGCACAACAACAAGCCTCATCCCTCCCTCCTCATGTGCTGTTGTCAAAGAGCAACTATACAAATAAAATGACACTACCTATACCTGACAGTAAATACTTACACACTTTATTAGAACACACATTTCCTTTTCGTAGCATTTGCTTCCTGGATTTATCAGTTATAAAGTCCATTAATCAAACAACACATTCCTCCTAAAGTTACAAAATGCATTGATCAAGTAGCGAGGCATTCTGCTGTTTGGTTTGTTCCAGACATCTGTGTTCTCCAGAGGGCACATCATCTGATTTCCTCCAGAGCCACAGAGGGTGGCACTAGATCATTTCAGAACTAACACAACTCTCAGAAGCTGCAGTTTTCTTAGGGCTTAACAGCACATGTTGGCATGCCAACACTACATATAGAGAAGGGGCAACATCACTGTGCAAGGTCACCGCTCTCTGTTCACATTCCTTTATTCATTTTCAACCACAAGCCCACCGTGACAACAACACAACACCCTGTGATGAAACATGCTCTAGAAGTTTAGTTCAGCAGCTTGTTTGAAAGGCTCAGGAGACCAGTGGTGAGGAGCAGCTGGAACGGGAGCTAACGCTGCATGTCTTCATGAAGCCCTGAAACAATATGATGTTAAAACATTGGCCCTGCTAACAGCATTGATCTCTATGCAAAGTGCGGTGTTACAACTACTTCCGATTATCATGTTACTGAGAATATAGCTATTAAAAGTACAACTTTAAAGTGTAGTCTGTGTCTCAATTCAGATACACTACCATGTCGTACTCTGAACTGTGAACACTTTGCACTGACACTGAAAACCCTGAACCGTTGGCTTTAATCGAGTTTTTTATGTCAACAAATGTCACATAACTGTATTATCTTAGTGGAAAGCTGCAATATTAGGTTTCAACAGGTTCAACTTAATATTATTGCTTTCAACTAACTTAATGTGAAATGTGACTTAATACTTTTAATTAAAGTCAACGGTTTACTTTTTGCAGCAGACTTGGGTAGTGGGTGAATTTGAAATGGTATAGCTGTCGACAGAGGAGCTCTATCAGCTCTGAAACACACAGCACCTGTCAGTCGATACATTCAGTGTTTACTCTGGTCTGCTCATGGGAAAAGGAAAAGGATTAGAACAGGACCACTCAACCCCCCCTCTAAAGGATCAATGGTGGCAGAAAGCAGGACGTTAATGCTTCCTGACTTTGAGTGTATTTCAGACACGTTATCTTCCTGTCGTCAGGAGGAAGAAGGACCTGGTGGAGAGGCAGCCCAGCTGTGTGGACGACACCCGCATCGATGCAGGCGACATCGTGGAGAAGATCGTCCAGAGCCAGAACTTTTCTGACAGCAGCAACAATGAAGGTAGGACAGTTTATGGGATGGAGTTCAGCATGTGTGTATCCTAATGTAAACGCCTCTCCTGGATTCCTTGTTTTCCTTCAGACAGCAACTTGAGACTGTTTGTCAGTAAAGATGGAACCACCGCCCTCAGCGGGACACAGCTCTCCAACAGGTATGCACTTTTTATCTACCGTATCTTTTAACAATCTACTTTCTTTTGTCTGACCGAGCATGTTTCTGTGTTTTCCCAGAGGAACACCTGGTATCTTTGAGCCGGTGGTCATCGAGACTCACTGAGAGGTATCACCTCTGCAGCTCACCAGCTGGGAGGATTGTGTGACATCAGATTGTCTGTGACTGTATGTGCAAGGCTGCATACTGTTCTTAGGGCACACGACTTGAAAGAAGTCGACAATATAAATGAGGAACCTTTATTAATTAATCAGGAGGTACACTGAAACGTTGACTTTATCCAAATGTATTAAGTTGAACCTATTTAAATGTAATATTATTGCTTTCGATCAACCTAATACAGTTATGTGAAATGTGTTGACATCATACATTGAATTAAGTCAACGTTTTTTCAGTGTGGGAGACAGGATTACTGTATTTTCTCAAATGAAGGAAAAAAGGTATTTTTTACTATATTAAATTATTTTATAAGTACATTTTAAAATATTCAGATGTGCTCCCTGTTGCCATGTTGAGTTACGGTTCTAGTTGTTTGCTGCAGAATGAACGTGTCCTCTATGTATCTGTTTGACTTTAAAACACAGGAAACCTTCCTCCTCTTTATTGCCAAGCTTCTGTCATGGAACGTCCAGGTGGAGTTCTGTTGCAGCAGATGAGCTAGAATCAAACTGAACTTATCAATGAGACATACGAGTCTGTAGTAAATATAGCAGTAATCTAAGCACTGCATTCTCTTTTAGGATTTACAGTAATGCAATAATGTGCTCTACATTGGGTGCGTGTCAAACCTGTCACCGGCTACAGGTTCATTGATCACTCCTTTGCAGTCCCTGCAGAACGATTTGAAAAAATCAGCTCAATTTAATATTTTCCAGTATTTCTTTAAGGAAATTGAAGTTAAAGCTAAATACTTGTTCTACAGCACAGCACACATGTGAGCTCCTGGACCTCTCCTCTTAACTCTTCCTTAACCCCCCCGACCATCACTGATCATTTTTTATCTAATGGTTCATATTTCTCCCTCGCAGTCATTGGACAGTCTGATGAGCTGCAATGCATGTTTGGGGCAGTGAGCTCGCGTCTAATGTAAAATTCAAGATGAATGACACATCCAGGCAAAGATCCACAAACAATTTGGACATCATACTGGTTTCATTACTATGTTAGTCTGGGATCTGGAACACTATCAGGCCTTGAATAGAACACGTTCATTTGTATTAGTGGTGTGTTCACATGTAGTAATGTCTGCCAGAAAAAAGGACTATAAAAGGATTTAGCTTTCGTGCCTGTTATTGTTAATGATGACGGCAAACAAAACAGATACACTCATTTCTTAAATAAAAACAGGGAGGGGTCTGAGCTTTTATATCCGTCCTCCCCATGGCTAATATTATTAGCTTTAGCTGCACTTTCCAATGAAAAGACACGTGATACATGTAAACGCAAAAAAAACATAAAATGATTTAAAGTTATACAGTTAGCATTGTTACAACTACAGTTGCACAATTAATTTCTTTTACACTTTTGCTAGAGATGTGTTGGTGATGTTTCACTGATCAAGGGACCAGCCTGAAACACACCCAGTGACGCTTTGACCAGGGCTCGTGCAAGAGTCACTTGAACAATACCCTGAACCCTGCACCCTGGGAACTATAGTGCTACACTGAAGTAATGCTGCGTTCAGGAGGGCCTCGCTAACTTATACAAACGCCTGTTCTGCGGTCCAGGCGATGCATTCACCTCTGATGACCACACAAGTCAGATATGATTCCATCCTGTTATTTGTTTTTTGCATTTTATTTACGCAGATTCTTTTAGCCAAAGCAACCTACAATAAGTGCAATCAACGATGAGTAAGAATCAAGAATGACTTAGGCCAAACCTTTCTAATTGCTACGTAGAGGAATAAGACTTTTAAAGGCCAGATGCAGTGAAAGCAGCTTCCAGATGTTTCTCCTGCTTGACGCGTCGATGAGCACCTCCTGAACGCAGCACCAGAGCCATGAAAGGCTGGAACTGGAACATTAGCTTATACTCTTTTATTATATTGTTTAAACTTGATCACTCTATATATGTACTTAAGATACTATTTTGCACAGGTGTACTCTCTGAGGAGGATTGTTAGAAACCACTCAAAGGAATTGGGAAATGCATGGTTGTCTTAAATGTCATGTTCTGTTTTTATTTCTTTTATTTGTATTTGAATGCTTCTGTTGTTGGGGAAATGTGTATATTGTGTATCTCACAGAGGCTGCTCTCATGAGGCAGCACAGAGCGTGTATTCATATGGCTGGCCATATGTAACCGTCCTTCCTCTGCACTTACTAAGTACTTTGAATCTGAATGCTCTTGTAAACTAAAGAAGAACGATGGATGTTGTGGTGATGTACTTGCTTCCTCTTGGGCTGTTAACCTTTGGCTAGATTCACTCCTATCCACGTCAAACCCAGGCTACTCCCTAAGTGCTCCCACTAAGCTGAGCTCAGAATGCAGACTATGAGTAGATCAGGACACGATGAAGACAGGCTGCGAATAAAGTTCATTAGAACTGCATTGTTTGGTTCAAGCAGCAGAAGAAGCCGTTAACGTCACTGATATATCACATCATGCAGCTGTTATGGCTGCTGTGTTAGCAAACTATTGGAAAGAGAACATTCATGAGGAATGTTTATGACCAGACACACTCTTTCTAGTTTGGTCTCAACCAAATCCTAAATCACATGTCTGACTCTTCCCCACGACATGCTTCTTTCTTCTATGTTCAGTTTGCTGCTGGATCGTAGGTCTTCTGAGATCTTCTTGTGGGGCAGGCTCACATCAGCAGATGCTTCTTGTGGGGCAGGCTCACATCAGCATATGCTTCTTGTGGGGCAGGCTCACATCAGCAGATGCTTCTTGTGGGGCAGGCTCACATCAGCAGATGCTTCTTGTGGGGCAGGGCTCACATCAGCAGATGCTTCTTGTGGGGCAGGCTCACATCAGCAGATGCTTCTTGTGGGGCAGGGCTCACATCAGCAGATGCTTCTTGTGGGGCAGGCTCACATCAGCAGATGCTTCTTGTGGGGCAGGCTCACATCAGCATATGCTTCTTGTGGGGCAGGCTCACATCAGCAGATGCTTCTTGTGGGGCAGGCTCACATCAGCAGATGCATCTTGTGGGGCAGGCTCACATCAGCAGATGCTTCTTGTGGGGCAGGCTCACATCAGCAGATGCTTCTTGTGGGGCAGGCTCACATCAGCAGATGCTTCTTGTGGGGCAGGCTCACATCAGCAGATGCTTCTTGCGTTAGCAAACTGAACATGTTTCATGTTTAAAAGTCATTATTATAAGTGGAAATAGCTTGAACGACACTTCTGATTAAAATGAGGTACTAACTCCTGACTGAATTAGCTTTTGTTAAAGTCAAGGGCTTTTCACTTTTTCCAACCTACTCTGTGAATGTTTGAATTATTTATTAATATGGACAAGAACAAAACAAGCATTTGTGTGCTATGAGCTAAAACCATATTTTAGAACACATGTGTATGTAAATGCAGGTTATTCACTTGTTCTTGCCACTGTAGTTCTGTTTCTGAGAGGAACAGCTTGTGAACTCTGTCCCTGTGTGGAGTTAACACTAGGGGGGGGGGGGGGGGGGTCTGAGTTCAGTCCCACAGCTGCAGCAGCACTAAGCCCTGTTGAACTCTGACACAGTACAGTAGATGCTCACCAGCAGGACTTGTGTGTGTGTTTCTGTATGTGCAGTGTGTGTATGGTCATGTCTGTGTGTGTGCCACTGTTTGCATGCTGGACATGCATGTTTGACTGACCTTTTGACCTTGGCTCTGGTCTATCAATCCCTGTAATAACTGCATAAACACTAGGACCAAGTGTAACATAGGGCATACTGGGGTGTCCCATGGGGGGATTTATCACAGCTGTCACATTATAACATGGAAATGATGGATATCGATACAGTTTAGTGCCAGGAAGAAGTCAACTAGTGGCCTACTTTCATTTCTGTTTCTTTAAACACATGCTTTTCTTTTTATTCCCCTCTTGTATGTATCATTTGATGGTTATGAATGCAGTTTTCTAGTCCCCCACCTGAACACACTGAAAAGGCTGTGTGGTGTTTCACTTAAAGGTCCCATGTCATGCTTTTCCGGGTACTACCCGTCCCCTTGTGTTATGAAGGTCTTTCTGCATGTAAACGGTCTGCAGAGTCACAGACCCTCAAAGTGCACCCTGTAGCGAGTAAAGCTCTAACACAGAGAAGACCTGTCTGCTGCCCCAGAACGCCTCGTTGGACATTTCTCTTTTTCCATTTGTTTCTCACACACCAGGACCTTTAGCGTAAATGTTCAACTAACAGGGAGTCCCATTGACTTGCATAGAGCTCCCTGAACGCTAGTAATAGACGAGTTGGGATGGCGGAGAAATGCTCTCCGCAGCAGACCCATTCTCACAGCGTTATAAACCTTTTTCTTTCTCAATATCAAGCCACACTTATTGTTTTTACTTCGGCTGTGAGTGTTTGTGTGCTCAGGATGAGTTTCGCGCTGTCTCGCTGTATCGCCGACCCGGAAACCACACCAGTAAGCCAGCTCACTGAGCTCCAACAAGCCGTTTAGGACAGAGTGAATAGCTGGTGAATACACAGAGATACTGTTTGAGAAACCAATGTGAGTTTGGAACATTGAACAATGTAAATCTATTCTAGTAGACCTCAACAATGGAACTATGATCAGTAGAAATGGCCGTGACATGGGACCTTTAATGAACCATGGTTACACATGTATCCATCTATTCTATTTCCTTTTCTCTTCAGTCCAGCGGGCTGCTCTGCAGATTATGTCCAGAACTATATGTAAAGGTTCATATTTGATGGTGAGGTGGGACTGAGGGTAAACAGTCTTTATTTACAGGGAGGGGTGGGGAGGCATACACAGGATAAAGGGAACTGTTGTGCTGGTGATTTGTTCTAGAAATGGTTCCTTTGTCATTGCCCATGTGTAACCTGCAAACTTATGAAATGCATTCATTGGTGAACTGGTTTGGGTTATAATGCATTTAGAGCTATTTTACTCTTTATTAGATTAGGTTCGAATCTTTGCTGAAAAGCTTATACAAATGATCTTTTCAAATTAAGTTTAGCTTTGAAAATGTGGACCTATACTTATCAAATTAGTAGACTTATATCAAATAAACCTTTATAAATATAAATGTTTAGCATTGCATATATGAAATAAAAAGTGTCTGTCTCCATGTTTGATACCTTTTATATGTTGTGCTCAGACATCAAACTGTGAATGAAAGGTCTTTTTTTCCATTTGTAACTCAGAAATACAAATGTTTTATCTCCATGTATCAAATGATTTGAAATACAAACCAAAGTGAAAAAGATCTGTGTTGTTAGTCAATGGGTAGAGGATTAACGATATGATTTGCATAAACATGCATACCAAATAAAATGGAATCATCACTATTGTGTTTTCATTTGGATTGATTTGTTTTTCATATACACTGCATGAGTGATGCCCCACACCGCTACAATCTAAGTATTGAATCTTCACAATATTACAAATAAAACAACATGGGAAAATGGGTTAATTCAACTACAAATACCAAATAGTCAGCATCGGAAAAATATTCAAACCCATTCATTATTTGCACATTCTTTGTCTTGCAGTTTTTATTTTTAATTGATCAAATATTTTTCAAATTACTCTATCCCCAATAACCCATAATGACTAAGAGAAAACGTGATTTAAGAACACATTGCAAATTGATTAGAAATCAAAAAGTGACCAGCTTGAGTGACTCAAACACATTTTAAATGAATTCTGAGTGTACTAAGAGATTTCAGTTTTTTTTTAAATGTGCTAAAATGTATTTAAACCCTTTCACACTGTGTCCTCATTCTTTAATCTGAATTGACTATCATTACTATTTTATTATGTGTAACATACAGTAAAATTGTGTCTTGACAAAAAAAAGGCCCACTAACTAGTCTGTCACATCATTGGCACTCTTCTTCAGTCCACCCTTGCTAAGCTACAGAGGGAGGTGCAGTTCTGAAAAAAACTAGTAAATTAACCTTAAGATATTTCTAACTGCTACATGGTCAAATTGCATGTAATTTAAATACAAAATATTAGAAAATGGCTATGGTGATGTGATGATGGTTATGTTACGTTAGGTACGGATTTGAAGATCACAACTCAGATACAATGTTCCAAAAGTTCAGTTTAATCAAGGCAGCAACAGGCAGGGTCAAAACCAGGAAATCCAGCAGTCAGGAAATAAATCTAATAATGGGGGCGGGCAGGAAAATCAACGTCCAAAATCAGACATGCAACGTCCAAACCGGGCAGAACAGATGCTGCGAATCAACCTGAAACACTGGCAAGCTTGGCAAAACACAAGACAATCTGGCAGAGGACAAGTGAGAGGGAGGTGGGATATACTATATTGTGGGGCTCATGAGGAAATGTGAGGGAATGAGCTGATTACAAGAGCTGGGAGGAAGGCAGGGTCTGAAATGACAGGACAGTTATTGAGATGCGAAACCAAAATCGACTATGAGAGGGTTAGTGTTTGTTATAGGTCAAATTAAGTAATACATCAATACAATATTTTAAATATATACTTGTGCACTGTTCATGACGATGCAGTAGCATCATTTCTTCAGAACATGTGTTTTGCAGGTCCCCCAGTAGGGGGCAGCAGAGACCTTCAGAAGCTTCTGTTCTGCCGGATATTTCTACAGGAAGAAGAACGTTGCAGGAAACGTCGCCAGCAAAATGGTAGAAAGATAATCTGATTAACCCTCTGTGATTACATTATACCATGAATTTCTGCAGAAAGTTAAGAAAAAAGCACGACTGAGTGTTGTGCTGAAGTGAAGCAGAGCGGCTAAGTGCAGAGCTAACTCTGCCGCTAATTTCACTTCAGAGCAACAGTCGAGACCATTCATGTAGATCTATTTTAGCTTCGTCAAATAAATCGAATTGTACGTCATTATCATTAACTTATTGTCTCTGTTCCGGTATACAACTTTGCGTGTACTGACCGTAAACAGCGACAGCTTCACAGTTCTCTCAATTGAAAAACAAGTTTGGTCGAGATGTTCCGAAGCAGTCATTGATGGAGAACTGACCGGAGAAGCTGCTCCTGTCAGAGCCCTGTCCAGAGAGACATATTATGTCCTGTAGGGAAGGGGACCAGGCCAGCGTTGTAGCCTACTGGAAATAACGTTTCTAATAAAGGGGTTTATTTATTTTAAAAGCCGACATTTTGGTAGATAAATGTACTACATTTACAGAATAAGAATCAGGCGTAGGTTTACACATACGAGGAATTTGCCTTGGTGTGTATGATGCACACATAAACACAGTTAAAGAAGATAAATTGTAAAAAAAAGAAAACTATTATCACAATTTGTTTTAAACTATTATAACATGAAAAGAACATAGCAGTGGCTCAGTCAGTAGGGGCTTGGACTGTGGTGAGCCGCCGGGTCGCCGGTTCCTACGGTGGCTGAGAAGTGCAATCGACAATTACAAAGTGTGAAACACTTTAACAAAGCTTGAGACACATTTACATTTTATAAAACAAATTTACATTTTATAAAACAAATTTACATTTTATAAAACAAATGTACATGTTATAAAACAAATGTACATGTTATAAAACAAATGTACATGTTATAAAACAAAATGACATTAGCGAAACTCTTTTGCCAACACTGAGACAAATTTACAAGTGCCGAAACACTTTAACAAACTAGAGAATCAAACCGGAAAGGGAATGCCCATCATACCAGAAGTGACGTGCAATTGATTGACACAAACTTAAGTTTGTTTTGGCGGATAGACCGGATGGAGTGTGTTTATGGTCGTTAAACATGTTTAGTCCGTTCTGTGGAAACCACCCGGGCCAAGTGACATGGTTTTGCTCATCACGAGAAAGTTACAGGTTCGCTAAGTAGGAAGTGGAGCTGTGCCTTTACACACAGCCTTCGCTGTGTTTACCTTCATGAGACAGCTAAAGAGCGACTGCAGGCTGCTTCATTTTAAGCACACACACACCTCCACACACACACACACACACACACACACACACACACACACACAACACACACACACACACACACAACACACACACACACACACACACACCACACACACACACACACACCTCCCATAGGTGCATGCGTATGTTCCCAAATGGATTGAATGTGTTTCATCTTAATCTGGATGTAGTGCTCAGCGCTGTCGGAGTGCAGGGGAGCACTGCAGTCACCTCAGCCGTCTCTCGCGTTCGCTTGGTCAAATCAGCAGCTCTTCATGTTGAGTGTGCGATTAATCACGCCTTTACGGTAATCGCCGAGAATCGGCACTGACTGAGTACACGAGTAAAAGATTGCATGTTTTTGTGCTATATTTGCGATAAAAATATGTTTTACCATAAGTTCTTAATACAACTGACACTGTTGGACTCTACTTGTTTGACTGCTACCACAAATACAATGAAGTACTTTTACTGTGTACTTTTTGAGTATAATCATTCATGTATTTTGCTATATTTGTTGAGTGATAAAATGATTTGTTACCATAAGTTCTACATGAAATTGATACTGTTGGACTCTTTTGCAAAAAAACATTTTATCCCTCATCAAATATACCAGAATACATGAATTATTGTACTCAGGACGGGAGTTTAAGTATTACTCAAAAAGTACACAGACGGCTGAGTTGAACGCAGGCATTCCCTTTCCAGTTTGATTCTCTAGTTTTCACCTCCTGGGTCCTGGGCCCCTGGGCCCCTGGGCACCACAGCCCTTTAATAAAGAGCCTCTTACATACAATTAGGGCTGTGCGATTATGGCAAAAATCATAATCACGATTATTTGGGTCAATAATTGATATCACGATTATTTTGACGATTATTCATTGTCCATTTATTGAACTTTAAAACGAATAATATTTTACCAATAAACAAGATCAACAAATATGTTGGAGCGCACTTCCAAAACCATACTAAACATATATTATTAATATGATAAATAAAAAATAAATTAGACCAAAATAAATTAAATCAAATCTGATGCAGTGCACTGTCACAACCTGCTGAAAACTCCTTAACATATAGCCAACATGTTGGTCAAACATATTCAACATATTCCACTCAGTTAAACGTTGAAGGCTGGCCAACCGTCATGGTCCAGAAGTAACAGGAAATAAATGTTGAACTACAATTTAAGACCAAATAAAAATGTTTAGGCCACCATGGCAAATGCTGGTAGGGCTGCTCATGTCATCTCTTAAAGATTGTTTGCAAGAAACACCAGCCTGTTGACATGGTCTGGTTTCAGAGATGAGCGCAGGCAGGTGACAAGCCACCTGTACTGAAGACCCTCAGCCACGCCCCGACACATGGGGTGACGCCGGCCAATCACAAAGCTTTGATGCGTTCAAGTGCATTATTCTGGCACAGGAAGATTATGTTAGAGGGCATTAACGATAAAACAGAATATTGTTGTTCTATTTTTAGACACATCTCGCGATCGACTGGTTGGGCACCCCTCGTTAAAGTAGTCAGCTGAAGCCACATCTCTCTCAACTTCCCCACGGCATGTGTCATATAGTGCAGGCAGCGCAGACCTGCTGAAATAATACCGAGACGGCATCGCGTCACGCTTGTCCAACGTGTTGACAAGTTGCTTGAAGCCCTGGTTGCTAACAGTGCTAACTGGGCACATGTCTTTAGCGATGTGAAACGTAATGACAAAGTACTTGCAAATAGTGGAAATAGTTTTACCCTTCTTTTTAACGAGTTGCTGCTCTTGTTCTGACGTCTTCGCTCGCGCTGAACACTCACAACACATGTCACTCCCACGTGGCCGAGTGGGCTTTTAGGGAGGGGCGAAAGCGCACCCAGCAAAATAATCGTATTTTGTCAATTATGCTGTTTTCATAATCGTCGCAAGCCATAATCGTAATCGCGATTAAAATACAATTAATTGCACAGTCCTACGTTCTAGTCACTTTTCGCTATTGCTTGATACAACTTTTATTTGCCGTACTCGCCTTTAACTGTTAGCTCAGGTTAATCTCGCCCCCATCCGACGTAAGCGTGACGTATCAAATAACGTATCGTAGAAGCGTTCTTGCTTCTAGACCGAACATTTTTTGGTGCTTGAAACAAACCGGATTCCGGAGCTTAGAGCCGGCTCCGCTGCGGTGTGAACAGCTACTACTACTACGAAGCAGGATTTTCGCTTGGCGGCTAAATTCAGGGAAAACTCCGGCTTTCCGGTCCTACGAAGCTGGTTCTCTTCTTAGCGGCTAGATCTCCATGGTAATATATGCTAAGCAGCTAACCTGGTCGGGACCAGGTTAGGTTGCAGGCTAAGAGCTCAACTCAGTGAAAGCACCGCCTGCTGACCAATCAGAGCTCAGTGTGCGGAGTTTAAAGCGATCAAGTCATATCACAGGAGAAAGGAAATACAGAAAAACTGCCGTCGCAGGAAAGACGGCCGGCAGAAATCACCGACTGTGTGAACGTGAACATGAATAGAATATCACCTCCATCTTCAGAGCAATCTGACTATTATAACATTAGCGTTAAGAAAGCTTACTTAAATATCGGCCACAACATAAGTAACCGGATCAGAGTACATTAAGTACAGTCCGCGGCATATCACTTCATAATGTATCATATATCTCCTGATCTGAGTCAGCTGAGCCGTATCTGGCCGTGCAACACTCACAGTGTCACAGACTGGATGCAGAAGTATTATTTTAAGCAACACATTAAGTTGAGGAAACACTCGAGACAAATGTAATTGAAGTCAGATCGTGTTTTAGACGGGGCAGTGATATCATAAACCTGTTAATGTACGCATTCAAACACGTGTTCTGTTCCCAGCTGTGTTCACCTTGCAGGTGCAGCTATGTGGCTTTGATCCTGATCAAGTGTTTAAGTCATGGATGTTTAAAGTTTAACTTCTTCATATTTGACTAGTATTAAAGTTCACTTTTCATTCAGGAAGTATGACGCTGCGCTGTCAGTATGCTTCTCCATGTTTGTGATTGGTCGAATGCTCCAGATACCACCCCTTTCATGTGAACGCGCACCTAACTAGATAGGACACGGCTGGCTTGAGCGATCCACTTGATAACCCGCGTCGTAGTACCGTTTAGCGAGAGCGCGTATGTTTTGGATTAGGCCAACCGGCTAACTCAAACATACCAGGTTAGGTTGAACCAGCTTCGTAGAACAGGCCCCAGGACTACATACAATGAATGGCCCTGTCCAATCTGTCACCAGTTGATGACTTCATGGTGGAGAGGTAGATAAAGGGACGTTTCATTCCAACTGCCCAGCCACTTCAAACTGTGGCAGGTGACTCAAGAAATAGTCGTGTCGTACTACTCCACTCTGTGGTACAAATTATTTAGACGTTTTTTTGATTGCACCAAGGAGGACCTCAGATTTTCTCGTCGGTTCCGAAACACACTACAGTGACTTTGTACAGTACGTCACTCTGAATACTCATAATTCCCAACCGTTCTCCACCCAGTAGTATGTTTTAAATGTACATCCTTTCACAGCTATGAAGTAACAAGCCCGTCTGAGTCTGTCTTATTGCGGAGCTCTGTACTGGAAACAAAGAGACTTGCGCTGGTCAATAACTTGCCTGTTAATGGTCTAGAAATGTATATTAAATAAACGTTTTGTTATTGTTGTTTTGCTTTCAGTGACCCATCAGGCGACTGACTATTGTATTACTGCTACTTTAGTTCTGATGCACAAGCTCGCAGTGAGCCGATCTGATGATGCAGAGTGAAGTGCATGGTTGAGTGTATGGTTTAAATAAATCCCTGACTGGACCAGAACCTGTGTCGCCTTCTGGCTCAGTCGAGGGAGCATGCTCCTGAGGTTGTAAAGGGTGGCAGTAAAGGACAGCTGGTCGGTGTGGTAGCTGAGGGGAGAGAAGCCATACGAGCAGAGACGGAGCGAAGGGAACTGGCGTGCAGAGAAAAGAAGAGCGGACCCCTGTGATGAGTTGAAAAAGAACTCGGGTGTTTCCCAAGTCGTCGTGCAGGTGCAGTCTTTGAGCCCTGAACCAAATTAAACTTAGAAATAATTGTGTTAAGATTTCTTATAAATATTTAATTAGAAACTAAACGTCAGGTTTTTTGGGCTCTGCTGCTTCAATTTTCACCATTCGATTTGATCCCTTGCACCTCAACTGTCACCTCTCTTAATGGAAGTGCACAATTACGTAAAAGTCAAAAACAATATAGTCTGCTATTAGGATCAGAACCGTGACCCATAATTAAGTCCAAGTTGGTCTGAAGAATTATCACAAAGAGATCGGTCGGTCATATGTGCGACATATAACAACTCCAGATGCACTCTGCTCTTCTTTCAGGCCACAGGAGTGGATCAGGCAGTCGGCATGAGTCTGGTTGTCTTCAGCCTCCTGCTGTTTGCATACTACTCCGTCTGGGTCATCATCCTGGTAGGTTCTGTAACGTCCTTACATCCCTATAAAACAGCCGCATTACAACACAAGATGGAAGTTAATTTCACACATGTCAGAACCTGTCTGCTGTGTCCACACACACAGACCAGTATGCCTATCCTTTCTCCCTAAATATATTCATTTCATGTTTTTACACTTTTACTTTTTAATAACAATGTAAGTCTCTTTAGACCATATTTAAAAAACAATGTAATATTACATGTATGATGTTGTATGTCGTTCTTTTCCAGCCTTTCATGGACAGTGATCACATTCTGCATACGTATTTCTTCCTCGGGAGTACTCGGTCATTCTGCCGGCATTGCAGCAGTAATACTTCTTCTCTGTATAGGTGAGTACACACTCAAGTATTCTCATTAAAATATGCACTCCAAGCCATCTAATACCAACTTGATACCACTCTTATGTCCTCACAGGGGCCTTCACTGCAGTGATCATGTGGAAGAACCGCAAGCCAAAGAAAGTGGACTGATCTCCGGATGTCAGAGTGACTGCTGTGGATTTAACAATGTGAAAATAGCCTGGATGCAGAACACTCTGTGGTGTGCCTACAAGAGAAATCATACCTCCAACATATCATTTCTAAGGAACAACTGCAAAATGATATTAAGTGAAAGAAAAAACAACGATGTTTCCTTATATTTTAGTACAGTAAAAGTCAGTGTCTATGTTTTAAAGTGTTGAATTTAAAAACCTTCACCTTGGTGCCCGAGTGGCAGTAAACTACACTGAGAACGGCTTAAAGCTAAAGATGGACGGCACCAATGAGAATAACTTGAAACAACACATTAAAACATGCCATGATGTCATCACTCGACTTTTTTTATTGTCACTCGCTGTGTTTTTCTATCGGGCGCTAGGCAGTAGACTGTTAGCAGGAATTCATTTAGCTCAAGGCTCTGAGGTGTTTTATCAAAGTTATATTTAATAGACCAAGATGGAATTAGCATCCAGCTGATAACCCTTCAGACCAACCACTGCAACGCGAGAACTTGTCAGTATTTTGGACTTCACAGCCGTCTCAAAAGATTGATGTCACTTCCACCTGTTCAGATACCATTCAGAAACAAAAGAAGACAACCCTGATAATAAGACCACAGCCCCCTGCCCAGGTTATAGAGCAGTCAGAAACATATCTTAACTGATTAAGATCTCACTCAATACAGCCTTGAAATTGATTAAATGGTTTGAATTGTTCCCGACCAAGGACACATACACATGGGAATTCTTCATTTAGGTGGTGCCTCACTTTCAGGCCTCCCATAATGCATTACTCTCTGCAGGATCTAATGTTACACCGTTACTCTCCAGACCAAAGAAAATCTAATGTTGTGAATATGTATTGTCTTGTTCTCAATATGGATCTCAGATAGAAGGAGGTGAAATATACCTTCCTGTGGTAACAATGACAACATGTTTGACTTGATTAGAAGCAGCACAGGTCTTCAAATATGTAAATAGTGACACTGTTTCAATTGTATAGGGTAGTGAAGTTTGAATTATGTTAATTATTTTGAAAATAAGCAAACATTTTGTCTGGCTTAAATAAATTGAGGCTGGTGACGGGGCCAGTTGTGCTTTTTATATGTTCAATAAAATGTCGATGCTGGGAATCGTCTCCATATTGCAGTATTTGATATGCAGTAGCTCCAATAGCCACACTTGATACATATGCTATTGGTCGTATCTGTAGCTTCAGCAAAGTCATGTTTTCCAGTGCTGCATATCACTCCGTCCTCACTGCGTTTAAAACGGGGAAATGACTGCTGAAACAGTGCACTGAGTTAAACAAATGTATTTTGGCCTTTTAGTCGTATTTGTATTTAGTCGTTTAAAAAAATATATGTAATATGCTTTATTACTGTAAAGGTAGATATTGACATTTGGACGCCGACTTCGAAGGCGAAGAAGAAGTGTGCCACATTTTATTTACAGCGAGGAGAGGAGACATCAAATATGAACTTTTTTCCCCAGTGATTTGCTGGAGAAGGATAGCTGGACCACCGCCAGGATCCATGAGTCAGCATGGCAACAAACCCACACATGTTTTAGATTTATTCCAACATTGTCTGAGGTATTTTGTAATGCAGTGATAGTTTTGTGGCAAATATTGTGTTGTAACCTGGCCCTATGATAACAGGAAGGGTTTCTTTCCAATAATGTTATTTAGGAAAAGACTGAGACAAATTATGTTACACATTATTTAGTTAATTATTTTTAGTTAATTTCTTATTTTCAGTTACTTTGGCTCAAGTTACAGCACAGCCTTTGCTGTAGCACTATTAGCCCCCCCCCCACAAAAAAACTATACTGCGTTTAGTTTTTTTGTGGGGGGGGCTAATAGTGCTACAGCAAAGGCTGTGCTGTAACTTGAGCCAAAGTAACTGAAAATAAGAAATTAACTAAAATGTAAGTAAGTAATTGACGCACATTATTTGACGTAAACACCAGTAATGGTATCTTATGGGGTTCTTAGCGTGTGATGACTGTATACTGAACTAAAGTGCTGTACTCGTGAACACTGTTGCGTCTCCTTTGTCCTCAATTACATGTGGCCTATCATTAAGTAGGCTAATTGCCCTCCCCGCAAGTAAAATTGATCTAGGACCGCCACTGTGTGTGTGGTGTGTGTGTGTGTGTGTGTGTGTGTGTGTGTGTGTGGTGTGTGTGTGTGTGTGTGTGTGTGTGTGTGTGTGTGTGCGTGCGTGCGTGCGTGCGTGCGTGCGTGCGTGCGTGCGTGCGTGCGTGCGTGCGTGCGTGTGTGTGTGTGTGTGTGTGTGTGTGTGGTGTGTGTGAGTTCTGTTGCAGTGGATGTGCAGGGTGCTGCTGTGTGTGGGTGTGACCGCTGCGCGAGACCACGAAGGCTTCTCAATTCTCTAATTTCCCCTCCTATCCTCGTATCTTAGTCCCGCCCACAGGAGATGCGAGCGGAGGATTCGAGGAGGGGAAATTTGAGAATTGAGGAGCCTTCCAAATGTCAGCAAACCGTCAGTCTGTCGACAAGCTGACACGTGACACACACACGCACACGCACACACACACACACACACACACACACACACACACACACACACACACACACACACACACACACACACACACGCGGAGACAGGACAGACGGAGCTCAGCGGCCACGCGACCCTCTCATCTAAAGTCCGTGAGCGCACTGAGGCAAGTAACGCTTTCTTTTCATGTTGGCTTTAAACTGCAGTGTAATGCATCCTTTGATAAATGCTGCTTATAGTTTTTTTACTGGGATGAACTTACTCATTATCACCAGTTGTGTCCACATATAGGCTACTGAGTCACAGTGTGTTTCCATTCAACACTGAGGCACATGAAAAATGCTCCGAACTGATATATGTTCTTGTGACTAATGCATCTGTCACTGCATCGCGCCTCATTGCACAGAACGGCTTCATTAGTATAAAGTACAATGCTAAGTCAGAAGAAGAAGAACAATGACTCACCATCAGCCATGACTCTGTAAAGTGAACTAGTCAGTGTGTTGTGTGAAATATTATATAAGTACAGATTGATAAACTCCTTCACCCCTGTACAGAGGTGGGAAGTAACTGAGGTACTTGTACTTTACTCGAGTATTTCCATTTAATGCTTATTTATACTTTTACTTTACTCATTTTGGAGGCATTTTTACTCCACTACATAACATATGAGTTCTTCCTCCACATCTGCTCCAGTAGTGCTGTAAAAGGTGTTGGGGGCTTGGCCCACATTGAAGTTCCACGTGTGATCCATGACTGAACAGGCTTTGTGTGGTCAGCAGCTGCACACTCAGCATCCCTGCTTTATGTGTTGATGGCAGGACAACGACATGTTGTTGGACCTCATGTCAAACGCTCGGGGAACGCAATGGTCCCATTTTACCACACATTTCCAGTGGGGTGGTGTGTTGCTACTTTGTACTTCTACTCCACTACAGTTCAGAGGTACATGGTGTACTTTTACTCCACTACATGTATCTAATCCCTTTAGTTACTTCACAGATGTGGATGAATGATGTGAAATATAACCAAGTGTTGAATCAGACTTTAGTTCCACCTGGAGTAAATCCACCAGCTACCCTGCAGTCTACAAAGTACTTCAGACTAGCTGCACCTTCACCAGCTTTGAGAACACTTTCATGATCAATCATTATAAAACATATCATATATATTATTCTGAAATGGACCAATCTGCACAACGACTACTTTTACTGTCTTTCACTATATTTAGATGAGAATACTTTTCTACTTTCACTTGAGGAACATTTTGAATGCAGGACTTTTACTGTAACAGAGTCTTCCTACACTCTGGTACTTCTACTTTTACTAAAGTACAAGATCTGGGTACTTCTACTTTTACTCAAGTACAAGACCTGAGTACTTCTACTTTTACTCAAGTACAAGACCTGAGTACTTCTACTTTACTCAAGTACAAGACCTGAGTACTTCTACTTTTACTCAAGTACAAGATCTGAGTACTTCTACTTTTACTCAAGTACAAGATCTGAGTACTTCTACTTTTACTCAAGAACAAGATCTGAGTACTTCTTCCATTGCTGCAAATTGCTGTATTTGCAAATTTTTACATCATGTTCAAGCCACACATTCAATAAGTATCCAGTTTGAATATTCGGTCACTTATGAAACTCACTGGAACAAGAATATATGATTGGAACTTTGGATCATATCAGCCTATCAGCTAGGGTGTAAAGTGAGCCATCAAATGTTACACTGTGCAAACACATCCTCCAGTCTCTCTCAATAACTAGCTCTGGCCTGAGGCACGCAGCATTTCTTCAGAAGCAGCGTGCTGACAGTTTGCAGTCTGTCACGTTCTGGTTTCTGACCAGCTGCATGTCAGCTGCATGTCAGCTGTTTCTATGAGCATCCCTCTGCTCATTCTGACAGAATGTAAAACATGGTGAGCGCTTCTTATGAGGTTTCTGATGAGATGTATCGCTGACTGTTAAACCAAAGTCTAATATCACAGGCGTATATTTTAGAATTCCTGGAAACAACACTATTCTAGTAGTAGCCTACAAATGAGACATTTAGTGAACATACGTTTATTAACGAGAAGCCAATCGTTTTGATAAAGTAGCGTGTTTTTTTAATTGAGATGTGCAGTATTGTGTTTGGAACACACGATTTAGCTTAAAGAACCGATTACAAATTGTATTACTAACTTATAAAGCACTAAACGGTTTGGGAGCCCAATATATATCCGACATGCTGCTCTGTCACGAGCCCCCCAGAGCTCTGAGATCCCCGGGGGGGGGGGGGGGGGGGGGGGCTAGCTCATTGTTCCCGGGTCAGAACCAAACGCACAGAAGCTGCTTTTAGTTTTGACGCGCTGCACATCTGGAAAAAACTCCCAGAAAACCTGAGGTCCTCACCAACCCTGAGTTCCTTTAAGTCGTGGTTAATAACATTTCTTTGTGCTGCTGCTTACCCAGAAGTCATTTAACTTAGTTTGATTATTACACCTCTTGCAGCATCATCTGTGTTTACAATGTAGATTCAAACTGCTTATTATCTCTTTTATGAATCTGTTATTCCATTGGGTTTATGTGTTGTGTTCTTTCTTTTGTCTTCTTTCTTAACTTTTGTTTGTTATGTTGATGTAAAGCACTTTGAATTGCCTCTGTGTCGGAAAATGTGCTGTAGAAATAAACGTACCTTACCTTGTGATGTTTGGGGGAGGAAGGTAATGGGACCGCAGAGACAGGCAGGCGAGACTGTAACTCCATCGTTGACCTTAAAGGTCACCCAGTCTGGAAAATCTGTTGAATTAGAAACAAAGCTCCGTCCGTTAGGTAGACCATTGTTTGAATCTGAAATGTAAAGAAGCCGCACTGGCTTGTGATTGGTCAGAATCAGATAGCTAAGGGCCCAGTTCCTCGCTAGCTGCATCTATATCAGGTGATATTAGTTAAATAACCACAGAACCTTCATGCACATACTTTGTGTTGGAGTATTCTATATGCTCGTTACCAAAAGAGTTAACTCAATGATACAAACATGGGTTAATGATTAGAGGAAAATTAGCTATTTATTTTGTTAAAGTTTCAGCTATTCTGTTTACAGTTCTGTCATCAGATTATTTAATACCATTTGTTAAAACATTGTTGTTTCTTTTGATGTGAAATATTATGTATTTAATTTAAATAAAAAGCAATGTTAGTTTTGTTAACAATTTGTTTAGTTAGTTTACCTTGTTTTTTTCTCCAAAAGAACCGATAAGAGTACCGTTAAAAGACCGGACAGATAAGCGGTATCGATAAAAGTAGTAGTAAGCCTACCGTTAAAACCTTAACGATACCCATCCCTAGTCATGTGGATGTCAGTTTTACACACATGCTGAGGCCGCCGTGCCTATATTTTAGTTTTCACTGCTAATTTATGCTTATGTTCAATTAGTGCATTAAAAAATCATTAAAATCATTAAAGAAGTTTCAGCTCAGACCCCACGCTTAATATGTCTCCCCCTGGCCCACCTACATTTCTCCAGGCCCACCCACACAATAATTCCTGGCTACGCCACTGATCTGACCCGATATGCACACGGTGCAACCACCCTAAAGAATCCAAGGCGTTAACATAAAGTCAACGTATATAAATAAAACCCAAGGCGGCATCCACAACAACATCAGCCCTTTTTCTCTTGAAATCAGCAGTCTTTGTTCCAGAACATCGATGTTCAAAGATGTGTTCAAATGTTCAAATCCATCAGGCTAGACTCTCGAGCGGCCCATCAAACAGGGACTGCTTTTGTTTCACCGCCAAATGCAAAGTGAAGCTGTGAGCATCGCTGGAAACATGGGGAAGGGCTTTAAAGGCTTGTTGCTATGGAACTAACCAATGACAGACCAGACTGACTTACAAAAGGTGTCATGCTTTTCTGGTAATTACCCGTCCTCTTGTGTGTTATGAAGCTTCAGCGTCATATGTTCTGTGTTGCTGTCTCTGTACCTAGGATGGAGATGTCAGCGGCTGACGGTAGCCTGGGGAGGTCTGCCCACCGCCAGCGCTCTTGCACGGTGAAGAGGAAGAGGTGGGGGGGTTTGAGGCAGCAGTGGAAGCTTCTGGGCCTGTTTGAGATCGATGAGCAGCACGAGTTCTACAGCCTGACCTGCATGATGAAGGAGGGTCTGGCAGCAGCCTCCCAAAGAACCATTGATAATGCACCAAGAGTGAGTAGAAAGTGGTCCTGTGAATATAAGCAGTTCGATGAAAACAGATATATTTTTAATTGCTTGTAACCCACTCCAATGAAAAAAAAACAGTAAGTTACTGCACAGTACTGTATTTGCCACACATTTATCACAGATTGCGTTATAATCATCTTCTTTTGGAGGGGGGCCACAGGGGGTTCCAAGCTCATTGGGCACTGGACCCTGTTGCTCCCCCTCCTCTCCCTAGAACCTGCATAAGTCCCGCATATCTTAATAATGGCGTGTGTCAAGATGTAATAGATGCATGCTCATATAGGAAGAGTGGATCCAGATGTGGGACCAGGGCCTCTGGTCACAACGACATTACTAAAATGTGGGCTGGCTTTACGTTGAACTCCTGGCAACATCCTGCCCAACCAACCGATAGCCCCCTATCAGAAACGTCACTGTATCAGAAACAATGCGTGACGTGTTTTGGAAGTAATATGGTCTGTGTTTACATCAGTAAGCATCGCTAACACTGCACTGAGAGAGTGTGTAAAGAAGCCAGGTATAAAAGGTACTGTCCTTGTGGTAAACCCGCGAGAGAGAAAGCGTTATAGGTCCATACTGTTTCAGAAATAATGCTTGATGTGGTTTGGAACCTAATATGGCGTTTAATCACGACAGCGTTGAGCTGAGTTTCTGCTGACAGCCTTCTCTTCACAGAGATCACTGCTTGCATGCAGACGCTCCAAAGGGGCGTGGCCAGAAGCAGCTCCAAGGGGGCTTCAACTCGAGCGTCATATTCGCGTGACGCGATCTCGCGGTAGCCAATCAGCGGTGAAGATCTCAGCCTGCCGTCACTGACGTTCAACCAGAAAACATCAGCCGTTAGCTGTTAGCAGTTAGCACTCAGAGCTCACAGCTCCTCATATCTGTTCAGAAACTGGACAAAAGATAAACAAGTACAAACCACAGACTGCCTGTGTCATGGCGAATACAGTTGCTGGTTTATTTATGTCTGTAGGCCGTTGTTGTGAGTGTGGACGGAGTATATACAACGTTAGCTTACCCTGGTCGACCCGATCTTCATTCAGAAAACACACATTTTAAAAGTTTTCCGCCTGCCGTCTGTCTGCAGACTTGTCAAAGCATTAATTCATGGTTTCTACTAACCGGTATCAGTATGTTGTTACTTCGGCATCATTTAGAAACGTGTATTACAATTAAATCACGGTAAAATATGTTCATTTTGTCGTAGTTGTAGCTCCCGAGCCAGCGCGTCTTGTTTGAATGACACGAGTAAACACAGCTGGCAGCCGAAGTGAAACTCGAGCGTTTAGAGCGATGCGAATATTCGCATCGCGTCCGGTGTGAGCGCAGCATAACAGGGCTGAAATATTGGGATATGAGGCATGGCTACAATGGGTGATCTGTTTAGTATTTTGAGCATTACACTTTTGCTCAAGGGCACCACGGCAGGGCCCAGGAGGTGAACTGGGACCTCTCCAAGCACCAGTCCACACTCCATATTTAGGTCTGGTCGGGGACTTGAACCGGCAACCATGCGGCTCACATTCCAAGCCCCTACTGACTGAGCCACTGCCTCTTTCCATTATTAGTTGATATTGTATTGTACTTTATTATTATGGTGGCTTTTCTTATGACATTATTGTTTCTAACGTAAAACATTTGTAGCCAGTATTTGCAGTCAGCTTTATAAAACGTAATTTGTAGATTTGGACGTAACTTATTTGTGCTACATTATGTTTGAATGAAGGAACAACACCAAGGTTTATTTTCCTACAGAATTGAATGTAGGGGCAATTATCTTCTCTCTGAGCCTTAACACCTAGAAATCTTTTGTAACCTACATCTGTATAAGATGTTGTGACGTTCAGACATTGATATGAAACATTGTGAAAGAGCTTCCTCTAACAAGTGATTTTCCTCCTTTATGGGAAAATGAACAAATAGCATGGCTGAAAAGAATCCCCTCATAAACAAGGCTTGGAGAGCGGTATGCAGTCCACCCTGCTGCTGAATGAACGGTCACATGACCTTAATCCCAACCAACACACTGCTGAGTCAGCTGGCTGTTGCATGACAACAACTATTGTGTTGTATCGGCAGAGTCCCTAAAACACAACAGAACACAACACCCCCCTCCCCACACACAAACACGCCGAATATTACTTTTGACATACAGTTGCTAAAGATTCTTTACCCCTTCCCTTTTTTTAATACATTACTTCGTTCAAATATAACAGATAAAGTTTAATTTTGACATCAATTTTCACACAATTCCTGGTTATGTGGTTTTGTCCACAGTATTCACTGTTACATGTTGTGATATGTGTAATATGTAATATAAAGCGCTTTGAGCATTCGGAAAAGCGCACTAATAAATGTAATGAATTTTTATTATTATTATGTGACTAAAAATGTTGGTACCTGGCTGCAGGGATTAGACACAGGAACACTATGTTTTAAGGTCCAACACAGATGATGTGTGATAAGATGGGCTCACAGGGAGGATGTCCAGTGGTGTTAGTAACTCAATCAATCAATCAATCAAAGTTTATTTATATAGCCCAATATCGCAAATCTTACATTTGTCTCAGTGGACTTTACAGTTTGTACAGAATATGAATACGAATAACTAGGTTAGTAGGTACATTTACTCTACTGTTCCAATACTCTATTAAATTACAATGTTGAAGTGCTTTACTTGAATATCACAAATATCGCAAATGGTATACTATTACTCCACTACATTTATTGAATACCTTGAGTTACTTTACAGATTTGGATTGATGATCAGAAATATAATCAACTCTTAAATCAGACTTTAGTTCCACCTGGAGTAAATCCACAAGCTACCCCTGCAGTATACAAAGTCATTCAAACTAGCTGCACCTTCACCAGCTTTGAGAACACTTTAATGATTTTACTTTTACTTACATAAGTACTACTATTACTACTACTACTAACATTTTGAATGCAGGACTTTTACTCGTAACAGAGTATTCCTACACTCTGGTACTTCTACTTTTATTTACAGGTCCCATGTCATGGCCATTTCCTACTGATCATAATTCCATTGTTGAGGTCTACTAGAATAGATTTACATTGTGCAATATTCCAAAATCACATTGGTTTCTCACAGCATCTCTGAATAGTATATGTATTCACTCTCTGTCCTAAACGGCTTGTTGGAGCTCCTGCCCCCCCCTCCCTATGAGCCCACTGTGCTCTGATTGGTCAGCTCGCCCACTCTGTTCTGATTAGTCCACCACCGTTACAGCGGAACATCAGTGATTATGTGTTACAATGGCATTTGTTAGCAACCAGAAAATGACACCAGTAATGACAAACAGATGAGAATGCTGCGTGGGGTCTGGGTACCGTGTTGGCGGGACGTTGCGTGGCTCGCTGCTGTGAGGAGCGGACAGTGTGAGCTGGGTTACTGGTGGTTGCTGCGTGGGGTGAGGGGGCTGCAGCACCCCCATCTGCGAGGCTCCACTCGCACCCGCACCCCAAACGCGGCGCACCTACAGTGTAAGCGTGCCACAGTTTCGCCGCTGCGAGGCTCCACTAGCACCCCCCCCCCCCAGCACGTCACAGTTTCACCACAGAGTGTGCGTGTGTGAGGAGCTCCACGGATTGGTCCATTTAGGTATGGGCACGTCACTGTACCCAGCAAGAAAGAAAAAAATCTCCAACGAGGCGTTCTGGGACAGGTATTTTCTGTGTTAGAGTTTTACTCCCTACAGGGTGTACTTTGAGGGTTTGTGACTTTGCAGACCGTTTACATGCACAAAAACCTTCATAACACACAAGAGGACGGGTAGTACCCGGAAAAGCATGACATGGGACCTTTAAGTACAAGATCTGAATACTTCTCCCACTTCTGGTCGGGACTCGGTAAAGTTCCTCTCACGGATGTGTCTTCGTGAACGTGGGCCATGTGATGTTGGGAAAAGGTCTCAAGAACGTAGAGTTTTGTCCATCAGACTGCCAGACAGTGAGGCATGTTTTTATCATAATCTACTGTTATACATATTACTAGACCGACGACAAAACTGGGTGGGACCTTCGGCAAACAGTTCTAAATTGGTTTGAATCCTACTTAAAGGACAGAAAAAATGTTGTTTCTATAGATAAATACACATCTGAGTTGACAAATATGACATGTGGGGTACCTCAAGGCTCCATCTTGGGGCCTCTTCTCTTTAACATCTACATGCTACCACTAGCTCAGATAATGAAAAACAACAAAATAAGTATCCATAGCTATGCGGATGACCACACGCATTTACATAACCAGTTCACCAGGAGACTATGCTCCAATTCAAACACTGAGTAAGTGCATTAAACAAATCAATGACTGGATGTGTCAGAACTTTCTCCAATTAAACAAAGACAAAACGGAGGTAATGGTTTTTGGAGCCAAGGCAGAACGTATAAAAGTTAGCGCTGAGCTTCAGTCTGCAATGTTCAAACCAACAGATAAATCCAGAAATCTAGGTGTAGTCATGGACTCTGACCTGAGTTTCAACAGTCACATTAAACAGTTACTAAATCAGCCTACTATCACCTAAAGAATATATCTAGGATTAAAAGACTAATGTCACAGCAGGATTTGGAAAAACTTGTCCATGCTTTTATCTTCAGTAGACTGGACTACTGCAATGGTGTCTTTACAGGTCTCACTAAACAATCTATTACAAAGCTGCAGCTAATTTCAGCCCTGTTTATTTGTAACAGGGATGAAATAGAGGGATATGAGGCATGGCTACAATGGGTGATCTGTTTAGTATTTTGAGCATTACACTTTTCCTCAAGGGCACCACGGCAGGGCCCAGGAGGTGAACTGGGACCTCTCCAAGCATCATCCACACTCCATATTTAGGTCTGTCGGGGACTTGAACCGGCGACCATGCGGCTCACATTCCAAACCCCTACTGACTGAGCCACTGCCTCTTTCCATTATTAGTTTATATTGTATTGTATTTTATTATTATGGTGGCTTTTCTTATGACATTATTGTTTCTAACGTAACACATTTTTAGCCAGTATTTGCAGTCAGCTTTATAAAACGTAATTGTAGATTTGGACGTAACATATTTGTGCTACATTATGTTTGAATGAAGGAACAAGCTCTATGTTTAAAGAAAATACTTTAGTGTATTATCAGAAAAATGAATGAAGGAAAGGTAATGTTGCAGCATGGTCTACATTAGAAGTTCTAATCCATAAATTGAATTCCTAGTTGTTTTGAGGGTAGCCATGGTTACAGTGGTCAAAGCAAGTGTGTCAGCATGTCCCAACATTGTCATACTTATACATCTATTTAAGCAGATACTGGTATCTGTTAAGAGAGGAGACACAATCATGCTGTTTTCATTATTTGATTAGCTGTAAATGAACACAGTTTTGATACCAGAACGGCTTCAGTTTGTATCTGCTCATGTTCAATGAAATCCACACTCAATCATGGAGTGCTGCAAGGTTCTGTCCTTGGACCCATTTGCTTCTCTCTATATATGTTGTCATTAGGAAATATTATAAGGAACTATTTATCATTAAATACTGACAAAAAAAGTGGCAGAGAGCAGGCACATGTCAGCACTCAGTGGGCCTTTGTGGAGCATGTGTTGCTGCAGATCACATGTGGCTTGAACTCACTCTAGCTGGATTTCTAGCTACGCTCGTGTCAGTCCACCACTTTGGATCCATCCTTAGTTGTTGGTCCCTGAGGATGAATCCTAATGACTCAGATGATCCTCTGATGCCACCAGCAGGTCATGGTTTTCACTCTTCCTGTGAATATCATCATGAGACTACAGTTCTGCTGCTACTACTGCTCTGTCGCTAATCGCTAGTCAATTGTACTTGTATTGACTTGTTTTCTGTGTTGTGATATGTTATTATGGGGCATGGAAAATGATGTCCCATCGTACTTATTAACAACATTTTTGGATTTCTTTTTTCAGCCAGGCATTTTGAATCTTTCATTTGGCCACAGTGCTTAGTCAGCAGGGATTATTGATTTGCAGCAGCTATAGTGTTTGTATTAAGTTCCATTCCTCTTTTCAATACTTAGTTTCTATACAATGAATTTACTTTATGTATATACTGTATCTAAAACCTGCAGTTATATGTACAACAGTTACTGTATATATACCTTGATTTAGCTTAATGATTAAATAACGAATCCTTCTAATCTTAATGGCATCTCTGCACTTTCTCCCGCTCTAGAATGAACTGTCTGATGAGGATTACAGATCAGAGGTCACTCAGATTCATAAGGTAGGTGGATGATGTGTCTCCATCACTAACAGGCCTCAAATTCATTATTCTTGTTTTCACCACAGTATATAGTTAGCAGGCTTGGGGAGTAACTGATTACATGTCATGACGTAATCAGGATACAAAAAAGATAACATTATTCAATAGATTACTAACAGGATGACAGTGTTGCAATATTTTGAAATAAAGATGGATATATTCTAGGTAGACTAACTGAATTTTCTTATGGGTTATATTGAAGCTACTTAATTCTTCTTTAGTTTTAAATACAGGTATTTTTAATGCAGTAGGGCGGACACCTGATTTATTAAACTAAAATACAGTTTGCTTTGATTAATGTTAAAATACATTAAAGCTTAAACAAATATTTGTTAGATATTACTGTTACTTACATTTAAATGAAGTATCTTTGTTCCTTCTTTTCTAAGGTTACACTGTCATACATTAAAGTAAAAAAAACATCTTATTGATATTATTTTCCTCTTTTTTTTATATATTTCATTTAATTTGATGTTGAGGTCATCCAAAACTAACAAAAGTAATCAGATAACATCACTTTTATATTTTGATACTCAGAGTAGGTTACTGATTACATTTATTGTGGATGTTACATTTTAAAGTAACACTCCAAACCCTGGTGTGTGTGTGTGTGTGTGTGTGTGTGGTGTGTGTGTGTGTGGTGTGTGTGTGTGTGTGTGTGTGTGTGTGTGTGTGTGTGTGTGTGTGTGGTGTGTGTGTGTGTGTGGTGTGTGTGGTGTGTGTGTGTGTGTGTGTGTGTGTGTGTGTGTGTGTGTGTGTGTGTGTGTGTGTGTGTGTGTGTGTGTGTAGGACTTCACTATGGAGACCTTTGCGGGCCCGGTGTTCTCCCTCTGCGGGGGCTCTGGGGGTCTCGGAGCAGGAGTACCAGCAGTCTCTGAGCTCCAGCAGCTGCTACCTGCAGTTCATCAGCAACTCCAAGAGCAAGGCCGACTTCTTCCTCACGTGAGTCACCTTCCAACTCAATAACACACATGATGGTTCCTCTGAGTCACTTATATTTTTGATTAGAATCACAACGGAACCACTCAATATGCTGAGTCACTGTAATGCTTCTTTCATCTCAGAGCAGAGGGACAGATTACATCACGACTGAGTATTTGGTGTTAGTAAATATGAGACAAAAATAGATGTAACAAATGTGTTGTCTTCTTTCTTTGAGTGGCTAGTTGGATAACTGATACAGAAATGTTCTCACTTGGTGCTCTTGAACTTTCAGGAATGATAAACGCTTCTTTTTGAAGACGCAGAACAAAAGGGAAATCAAATTCCTTCTGAGCAACCTGAAGATCTACATGGAACATCTGAAGAGATTCCCCCACTCACTGCTGGTGAAGTTCCTAGGTACACACACTCACACAGACGCACACGCTCACACACCATCACAGATGGTTTTGGGCCAAGATACTGTATCTAAACAAAGCAGAGTAAGAACTCTGAGGCTAGCTAACTGCAATATACTGTTGGTTTTCATTTGCAGATTTTATTTTATTGAAAATAGTCTTGAGGCAATATTATGTGATGATCAGTCATTTTGCAAATCAAGCACCTCCCCTGTTTCAGAGTGCAGTTCACTTTTACACCGCTGTTGTACATTTGGATGGATGTATTTGTGCATGTGTCACGATTATGTTACAATCAAAAAAACGATTGCATGGAACACTTTGCTAACACAATAAGCACGTGCAACAACACAAACACACAAGACACATATATTACTTCATAACAACCAACGGCAGCCTTTATTAGCGCTCGCCAGCGATGAGAAGCCAGACCCAGATTTACTCCCGCTCCGTCCCTTCGCCTGTTCCTATCTTAGCGTGTCCTTACGTCTTCTTTGTCTCCCCACATCTGCCAAGAAGTCCCACCATTTAGCGTTTAGTTACCAGAAAGCCTCACACACTTTTGCCTCTGAGATTGTTCAACCAACCATTCGTGTAATCTCACATTCTCGATGGAAAACCTTGATGCAACAATGTATAAATACTCCATGAATACTTTGTATACATGAAACATTTTCTAATTCAAAGTCCTACATGTAAGCAGCGTGTTACGGTTGTAGCTGCTGCAGACGGACCTATGTAAACCCTTTATATACCCGGCTGTTTATTGCTGCGGTATCAACCTAGGCGGGGGCTCCCCTCAAAAGGCTCCCATAAATCCTGAAGGGCCATGAGATGATAAATGGGAGAGGAAACGTAGAGCACTGATATACTATATATCTAGTTTAGGGCCATAAGCCAACAGCTCATTCAGAATTGGATAAGAGAAGTCACCAAGTCAGTCAAATACATCAGTAGTTTAAAGAAGCAGCACAATGAAGTACAGCTACCACCTCGACAACATTGTACTGTATATGACAATACATCAGATAATCTTTTGCTTTGGACTGAGTTGATTTCTCCCTGTTTTTTCAAGGTGTTCATAGGATCAAAGTCCCACACAGGCGGAAGGTACAGAAACATTTTAATTACTGGTTGGTGGTTGTTATTAAGCCGTTTAGAAACCTTGGGAAGCACTCACTTTGTTTCACTTGTCCTTTGCAGAAAATACTTCATTGTAATGCAAAAGTGTGTTTATAATCCTGATGATCGACTCAATGCAGGTAAAGCCTGATCTGATGGCCCACAGGTCGACATATGAGTGGAATGAGTGTCAGAAACAGGGACGGGACAGTGTGTGTGCAGGGGCGCTGTGGTGTCTCGTCAATTGTGTTTGTTTTATGTCTGTCATTATCACGTTTAGTCAGGTATTTATGTCTTTCCAAGTCTAGTCAGGTTGTAGAGTCAGGTTTTCATGTTACTTCACGTCTTGTCTGTCTATTTATGTCTGTCATCTCTAGTCAAGTCCCCATGTTTCATGTCATGTCTCGTTTTCCCATTCCTGTTTTATTTTGTTACTTACTTCTGTCTTTCTTTTCAGACCTTGTTACTTCCTCACTTTGGGTGTTTTCCCGCCATCGTCAGCGTCTGCCCCGCCCCTGATTGTTTCCACCTCATGCTTAAATAGTCCTTGTCTCCCTTGTCTTGTGCCAGTTCGTCTGTTTCAGTGTGCTTCATATGTCCAGAGGACCCAGTGGATACCAGAGAGGAGAGTTTTGTTTTGTTTGATATCAAGAGTTTTGTTTTGTCCTCGCAAGAGTGATTTTTGTTAATACTTTGGTTTATTTTTCTCATTAAAATATGAGTCGTTGCATTTGAGTCCAGTGTTTTTGTACCCCGTTCTAACAGGCGCCGCAGGGATTTTGGGCCCCATGAAAAGATATCAAATTGGTTACTTAAAAATGATTTTCTTAATGTTCTAAAATTGTCTGGGCCCCTGTAAGTCCGGGCCCTTAGAATCGTCCTAACTTTTCACCCCTTACGGCGCCCCTGTGTGTGTGGGTTGATGTGTGTTTGTGTGGCCAGGTACGACATTAAGGGCTGCGAGGTGAGCCGTTGGACGGAGCCTGCGCCGGAGGGGAGCCACATCATCGTGGTTCTCAAAGACCTCAACTTTGAAGGGCAGTACATCTCTCTGGGTACAGAATGCGCTGTTAATGTGTGCTGTGCAAGCGTCAAACCACAAATGAAAGACAACGACCCCCCGTGTTGAGACGTCCAAAAAAGAAAAGGGAAGAAATAAGCCTGTTTTCAGCCAGATACAAAGCTAATTTCATTCATGACAACTGTACAGAGAGGGAATTTCAATATGACTTTACCGTTTATACAAGCTTCAGATTATGATTACAAAAATAATCTGATGAATTTTATGTATAAAGCCACAGTATTATTCAAATGATTCTAATGAGCTCTGTCTTTACGAGCTACAAAACCAAAAGTGATACGTATATTAATCTACCAATTGATATAATACCATAATAAAATCTTCCTTTTTGTTATTATGAAATGGGCAATTCTGAAATATGACTAATATTACTTATTTTACTTGAAGTACTTTCTGATACTAATACTTTTATACTTTTTCCTTCAATGTTAATGCGCCAATATTGGTCATATGAGGTTGTGTAAGGGTACAGAGAGCATGTTTAACCCCCATCAGGACAGCAGTAGATTGTACACTGTCCCATTCCTTTTCATCTGAATGTACTATCTAAAATCACATTCATTTACACATCAACTGTATGTGTGTGCAGAGCGGCAGCGGGCCTGGCTCCTGCAGCAGGTGGAGATCGACACACACTTCCTGCAGAGGCTCAATGTGCTGGACTACAGTCTCCTGCTGGCCCATCAGCCCTTGCACCACGACGAGCGCCACCAGAGTCTCTCCTTCGCCTCCCTCATCATGAGAGCCAAGAAGTCAGTGTCTTTAAGCTGTTGTCCACATGTTGTGGCCCTGTTTCGGTGGTTCATCATTAGTACAGGACTGCTATCAGTCTTTCAAATGTTAGTTGTTAAAAGATTACATACCCAATGAGTTGATAAGTGAAGAAGTTATTGATGGCTATCTTGATGATCAATTATTCATATCATTAATTTATTAAGTTACAAGACTGAAGCTCCATTCTGGTAACAACACATGTGAAGATTGAACGTGAAATATTTCCTGTAATTTAACTCCTCATTGCGAATGTGGTTTTTACCATGGTGAAACGGCAGTACATTCAGCAGGACCAACACAGACTGTTATTACTGGAATAACAGGAACTGTGTAATGAGTGGGCCACATCAAACAAATCTGTTAGTCACAGTTCAAAGCTTTTTTATTTTTGTATTTCCTCCAATAGTGACAAAGACAACGGCAACAAGGCTGTCGGAAAAAGTGATTTAATCCCCAGAGACCCCGGTGTTGAAACAGCACATTTTAAAGCAGAAATAAACCCGCTTACAGCAGGATACAAAACATTGTTTTGGTCTCTAAAGCTAATTTCATTTTTGTTTAACTCACTGTTTAAATCAGCTTGTATAAAGACTTGTAATGTATAATGTAATGTATGCAAATGTAGGTCGTGGCCACTTTGAGTGTCAGGTGGTTCTCAGGTCCCAAGCCTCAGCTCCAGGCACACGCCACCTCTTTAGGGTCAGCCCAGGGTAGCTTCAGGAAATCACATCAAGATGACGTCAAACCTTAGTCATACTGATGTGAATCAGCATGACTAACAGTTCAGAGGACTAGCCTCAACTCTGTAGATGCTCCAGAGAAACATCACATTTTAAGATGTATTCAGTGTTAAAGAAATGCAATGTTAGTTGTGTGTACAACCATGGTTACAAACACCTACTGCTAATTACACATTTTGCATATTTTGATAATAATAATAGCTTGGATTTATATAGCGCCTTTCATGAGACCCAAGGTCGCTTTTACAAAGAAGAACAGGAGTAGAAACAAACATAACTCATAAACAAAAGGCAAACAGTTAGATAGACAAAACAGCAAATAGATTAGGGGCCAAAGGCCTTAGCAAACAGATGGGACTTGAGGGCCCTTTTGAAGGCGTCAAGTGTGGGGATGTTGTGGATCTCCACAGGGAGAGCGTTCCAGAGGGTGGGGGGCTGCCACACTGAAGGCTCTGTCCCCGAAGGTTCGCAGGTTGGTGCGGGGGGTGGTAAGCAGGCCAGAGTCTGAAGACTGCAGGTTCCGGGGTGGGGCACGAATGGGAGCGAAGGATGTCCGATAAGTACTGGGGGGCAAGGGCATGGAGGGACTTGTAGGTGAGGAGGAGGACTTTGTAGGTTATGCAGGTCTTGACCAGCAGCCAGTGGAGGTGGATGAGGGTGGGAGTGATGTGCTGCCACGGCTTTGTGTGCGTGAGTACCCTAGCAGCACAGTTTTGGACATACTGGAGCCTGTCCAGGGTTGTGTTGGGGATCCCAAACAGGACACCATTGCAGTAGTCCAAGCGGGAGATGACAAAAGCATGGACTAGGGTTTCTGCGACGGACTCCGAGAGTGACGGAATCTGGCAATGTTCCTTAGATGGAAAAAGGCTGATTTGGTAACAGACTTGATGTGGGAGTGGAAGGAAAGGGTGGAGTCAAGGATGACACCCAAGTTGCAGGCTTCAGGAGATGGAGCAGCCGTCAACCTCAAGGATGAAGTCACCAACCTTCCGGAGCAGCGCCTTGGGTGCCACAACCATGAGCTCTGTTTTCCTGCTGTTGAGTTTGAGATAGTTGGACGTGTTGCGACCTGGCTCAGAAGGCCACAACAAAAAGGAGACACAACATGTCAACTGGTAGAAAAATATATTTATTAAAGAAAGTAATTCAAATTAGCCAAATTCATAGAGTGCAACAAAGTGGAGCAACTGAGAAAACCCGTACTTCATACTCAACCAAAACCCAGGTGTCTGCAGGGGAAAGCAGAGCGAGAACAGAGAGGAGCAGAGAGGCTTTAAATAGCTGCAGGACACCAGACCCAGGTGCCCTGAGTTACTGTAATCAATGCAATCACTGGAGCCAATGCAGCACAGACAGAACAGCCACACCCTCTCTACTGATGGACCCACAGGGGCATCACAGACGACATTCGTGTTTTTATGTCGTGCAGGCAGTTGACGAGAGACTGAGGGGGAAGCTGGGAGGATGGAGTAGTGCTGAGATATAATTGGGTATCATCAGCGTAGCAGTGGAAATTGAGTCCATGATGTCGGATGATCTGGCTGAGGGGGAGCATGTAAATGGTGAACAGGAGGGGGCCAAGCACAGAGCCCTGGGGTACACTGTGATTGACTGGGGCCGCGGGTGAATTTGAGCCATTAATGATTACAAACTGTTCCCTGTTATGGAGGTAGGATGTGAACCAGGACAGGGCTGTGCCAGTGACACCTAGGAGGTCAGATAGGCGGGTGAGGAGGATGGTGTGGGAAATGGTGTCAAATGCTGCAGAGGTCCAGGAGGATGAGGATGCTGAGGTGGCCAGAGTCAGCAGCAATGAGGAGATCGTTGGTTCCAAATAGCCCAAATATAATCAAACCTGTCCGGAATTGTAGGTTGAATCTGTCCTTCTGTCGTATGGGTTCTATAGGAACTGAATATTTTTGTTGGTGTGAGCATATCTCCGTCTACAATATCAGAAGGAATCACGTAATCACATTGTTAGAAGAAGCCATTCAAACTTTTATTTTAGGTACGTTTCCATTGGTTTCAAGCCGCTGTAATGGTAAATGGACTGTACTTATATAGCGCTTTATCCAGTCTTTAAGACCCCTCAAAGCGTTACATACTACATGTCGTTCACCCATTCACACCCATTCATACAGAGCAGTGTATGTTACTCTAGGAACTAACATGCATACACATTCACACAGCGTTGGCCATAACATCGGGAGCAACTCAGGGTTAAGTATCTTGCCCAAGGATAGATCTACATGTTGACTGCATGGGCTGGGATCGAACCCACAACCTTCTGGTTGAAAGACAACCGCACTCCCTCGCAGCCTCAGTTGCCGTAATGCGTTTGCACCTGTCGGCCTCCGAACTAAATTGCCACATACAGTCCCCTCCAAAGCTATTGGAACAGCGAGGCCAACTGCTTTATTTGAGCTGTACACTGAAAACAATTAGGTTTGACATCAGAAGATGAATATGAGACAAAAGGTCAGTATTTCAGCTTTAACTCCGGGTATTTACATCTAGATCTGTTAAACAACTGAGAAGATGGCATCTTTTATTTAAACCCACCCATTTTTCATGTGAGCAAAAGTATTGTTACTGACAGGTGTTTTTTGTTGCCCGGGTGTGTCCTGCTACATTGATTATTCAAACACTAAAATGCACTACATGTCTACTCTCAGTTTGAGCTTTGGGTTTTGCCTGTGCAGACTGCATTTATAGTTACAACGGTCTAACCAACATGAAGACTAGAGAGCTGCCTATGGGAGAAAAGCAAGCCATTTTGAAACTGAGAGAAGATGGAAAATCCATCAGAGCCGTTGGCCATAGCCAGTGCAACCATTTAGAATGTCCTGAAGAAGAAAGAAAGCACTGGTGTACTGAGTATCAGACTTCAAACTGGTCGACCAAGGAAAACATCAGCAGCTGATGACAGAAACATTGTGAGAACTGTAAAGAAACATCACCAACAACCTCCAGAAGGTATCACAATCCACCGTTAGCAGAAGACTTTGGGAACAAAAGTCCAGAGGCTACACCAGAAGATGCAAACCACTCATTAACAATAATAATATGAAGGCCAGATTTGAATTAGCTAAAAAGTACAGAGACAAGGCTCAACAGTTCTGGGACAAAGTTGTATGGACTGATGACACAAAGATGAACCTTTACCAAAGTGGATTCACACTTGTGTTTTTCAATGCACACACATGTGTTCCGTTTCATATACATGTAAATAAAATCCAAATACAGAACAAAGTTTTACATATGTATTTCTGATCCACACATATTTGTTTTCCGTTTAAATCCTCTGAACCTACAAGCCGCTTTCTGTGCACGGATCGCTGTGCATTCGTGTGTGGGTTTTTTGAGACTCCCCTGACGGTCAGCCGATTCGTACTTGTAATTTTTTCTATCTATAGCCAATCAGATGTCTCCTTCATTCTAAGCCAATCACATGAGCGTGCCCCCACGAGGGTAGATGTCTTGCATTCATGACGTAGCGCTTCATGTACGCATTTTGCAGCTGACAGGTCCATGGAGCCTGCCTGCAGGCGCTAATCTCAGGACCTCAGGACCGTAGTATAGTCGTCTTTATTTTTACGTTATTATTTTTCAAAGATAAATAAGGAAGTGTGTGTTATATGAGATGACAGAGAGGTTTCAGCTCCGATTATTAAATCAAAGAGGCTTAAAGGTGGGGTAGGTAAGTTTGAGAAACCGGCTCGAGATACACTTTTTGTTATATTCCATGAAATGCTCTTAACATCCCGATAGCAATGAATATCTTAAGTGCTTTGACAAAAAAATCCATAAAAAATGTCATCTGTGGAAGCCGTAGTACTGTAAAAAGCACGACCAATCATCTGAGCCGGCCCGGCTAAAATAACTGGATGCCTGCCTGTCAGCCTTCCATCTGTGCACAAACTTATCTCGTGCCCTCATTGGTCATGTGCACGTTTGTGTGTGTTGGAGGAGGGGCTCTGTAAGGAAGTGGCAGATTTTTTCCGGCTGTGTATTTTCAAATTCTAGCGCACTCAAGCTGGTTTCTCCCATAGACTGTATATATAAATGGACGTAGTGTCCGTGACGTCACCCATAGGATTCTACAGAGTTGCAGAGAAGCCCTTAGTAGGCGGAGTCGGCCACTAACGGCTCGACTGTTACGTCAGAGTCTAATCCCGCCTGCTCCAAATAAGGGCAAAGAGGCGGAGCCGAGGCGGGACCTGCTGCCTCCGAACTGGAAGTAAACAGAGCTAGCTCAGGCTAAGAAGCTAAGCTAACATGAAATACATGCATACCAAATGTTACTGCTAACAGTGTAGTTCCCCTATATAAACATTACATTCATAATCACATGAGACAATCTGCAAGAGAATTAGCTATATTTTGTTATTCTTAATGCTTGTCATTCACACGTTGAGAAAAGACGGACGCCACCGCCCGGACCTAACGGAGCCGCAGTGGGCTAGCTCCGGGACGCCGGCTGGAGCTAGCCCCCTGCGGCTCCGTTAGCTCCGGCGGCCACCACTGGGATAATTGGGTCCCCTATTAACATTTGCTCCCATTTAGCATTATGGGCGTCATAGCCATAGACTATAAAAGTCTTACCCAAGGCTGAATCATAAACTAAAATGTATGTGTATGTATAAAGGGTTATGTCCTTAGCTGGCTAATAAGTAACAAGCTAAGCTACCAAGCACACAAACACCTGTGAACGGGGTTAACATCCATCCATCCATCCATCTTCTCCCGCTTATCCGTGGTCGGGTCGCGGGGGTAGCAGTTCCAGCAGAGAGCCCCAAACTTTCTTTTCCCTGGCGACATCAACCAGCTCTGACTGGGGGATCCCAAGGCGCTCCCAGGCCAGCGAAGAGATATAATCCCTCCACCTGGTCCTAGGTCTACCCCTTGGTCTCTTCCCAGCTGGACGTGCCTGGAACACCTCCCTAGGGAGGCGCCCAGGTGGCATCCTAACTAGGTGCCCGAACCACCTCAACTGGCTTCTTTCGACGCGAAGGAGGAGCGGCTCAACTCCGAGTCCCTCCCTGATGACCGAACTTCTCACCTTATCTCTAAGGGAGACACCAGCCACCCGGCGGAGGAAACCCATCTCGGCCGCTTGTATCCGCGATCTCGTTCTTTCGGTCATGACCCATCCTTCATGACCATAGGTGAGGGTAGGAACGAAAATGGCCCGGTAGACAGAGAGCTTTGCCTTCCGGCTCAGCTCCCTTTTCGTCACAACGGTGCGGTAAAGCGACTGCAATACCGCTCCCGCTGCTCCGATTCTCCGGCCCATCTCACGCTCCATTGTTCCCTCACTCGAGAACAAGACCCAGAGATACTTGAACTCCTTCACTTGGGGTAAGGACTCATTCCCTACTTGGAGTGGACAGTCCATCGGTTTCCTGCTGAGAACCATGGCCTCAGATTTGGAGGTGCTGATCCTCATCCCAGCCGCTTCACACTCGGTTGCGAACCGATCCAGTGAGTGCTGAAGGTCGCAGACCGATGAAGCCATCAGAACCACATCATCTGCAAAAAGCAGTGGTGCAATTCTTAGTCCACCGAACTGCAGACCCCCCCCCCACGACTACGCCTCGAAATCCAATCCATGTATATTACAAACAGGATTGGTGACAAAGCGCAGCCCTGGCGGAGGCCAACCCTCACCGGAAATGGGTCCGACTTACTGCCGAGGACCCGGACACAGCTCTCGCTTTGGGAGTACAGAGATTGGATGGCCCTGAGTAGAGACCCCCTCACCCCATACTCCCGCAGCACCTCCCACAGTAACACCCTGGGAACTCGGTCATACGCCTTCTCCAAGTCTACAAAACACATGTAGACCGGATAAGCGTACTCCCAGGCCCCCTCCAGGATCCTTGCGAGAGTAAAAAGCTGATCCGTCGTTCCACGACCAGGACGGAATCCGCATTGTTCCTCCTCAATCTGAGGTTCGACAATCGGCCTGACCCTCCTTTCAAGTACCTTGGAGTAAACTTTCCCGGGGAGGCTGAGTAGTGTGATGCCTCTGTAATTGGCACACACCCTCTGATCCCCCTTTTTGAAAAGGGGGACCACCACCCCGGTCTGCCACTCCTTCGGTACCGTTTCCGACTTCCACGCAACGTTGATGAGACGTGTCAACCATGACAGTCCCTCAACACCCAGAGCCTTCAGCATTTCCGGGCGGATCTCATCCACCCCCGGGGCTTTGCCACTGTGGAGTTGTTTAACGACCTCAGTGACCTCCCACCGGGAGATTGGTGTTGATCCCCCGTCATACTCCAGCTCTGCCTCTAACATAGAGGGCGGAGTTGTCGGGTTCAGGAGTTCCTCAAAGTGTTCCTTCCAACGCCCCAACACTCCATCAGTTGAGGTCAACAACGTCCCATCCTTACTGTACACAGCTTGGATGGTTCCCTGCTTCCCCCTCCTGAGGTGTCGGACAGTTTTCCAGAACAACTTTGGTGCCGCCCGAAAGTCCTTCTCCATGTCTTCTCCAAACTTCTCCCACACCCGCTGCTTTGCCTCGGCCACGGATGAGGCTGCTGCCCTTCGGGCCTGTCGGTACCTTGCAACTGCCTCGGGAGTCCCCCGGGATAACAAATCCCTGAAGGCCTCCTTCTTCAGTCGGACGGCTTCCCTGACCACCGGTGTCCACCAGGAGGTTCGAGGGTTACCGCCCCTTGAGGCACCTAGGACCTTGAGACCACAGCTCCCCACCGCGGCTTCGGCAATAGAGGCTTTGAACACCGACCACTCTGGTTCAATGTCCCCAACCTCCACAGGAATGCCCGAAAAGCTCCGCCGGAGGTGTGAGTTGAAGGCCTCCTGAACTTGGGCCTCCTCCAGACGTTCCCAGTTCACCCGAACTACACGTTTGGGCTTACCAGGTCTATCCAGAGGCTTCCCCCGCCACTCGACCCAACTCACCACCAGATGGTGATCAGTTGACAACTCCGCCCCTCTCTTTACCCGAGTGTCCAAAACATACGGCCTCAGGTCCGATGATACGATAACGAAATCGATCATGGACCTTCTGCCTAGGGTGCTCTGGTACCACGTACACTTATGAGCATCCTTATGTTCGAACATGGTGTTTGTTATGGCCAATCCATGACTAGCACAGAAGTCCAGTAACAAACCACCACTCCGGTTCAGATCAGGGGGGCCGTTCCTCCCAATCACGCCCCTCCAAGTGTCTCCATCATTGCCCACATGTGCGTTGAAGTCTCCCAGCAAGACTAAGGAGTCCCCTTCAGGAGCCCCATACAGGACTCTTTCCAGGGTCTCCAAGAAGGCCGAATACTCTGAACTGCTGTTGGGTGCATAAGCACACACAACAGTCAGAGTTTTCCCCCCCATAACCCGCAGGCGTAGGGAGGCGACCCTCTCGTCCACTGGGGTAAACTCCAACAACGAAGCACCTAACCGAGGACTTGTGAGTATCCCCACACCCGCCCGGTGCCTCACACCTTGAGCAACTCCGGAGAAGAATAGAATCCAACCCCTATCTAGAAGTAAGGTTCCAGAGCCGACGCTGTGCGTAGAGGTGAGCCCAACCAGATCCAACTGGTACCGCTTCACCTCCCGCACAAGCTCCGGCTCCTTCCCCCCCAGAGAGGTGACGTTCCACGTCCCCAAAGCCAGCTTCTGCCGCCCGGGTCTGGTCCGTCGAGACCCTCCGCTTTCACTGCCACCCTTCTGGCAGCGCACCCGACCCCATCGATGTTTCCCGTAGGTGGTGGGCCCGCGGGACGGAGAAGCGGGGGTTAACATGTATAATATTATAATTTTAGACTTCTTGGAAGTTCTGTTAGTACATTCAAGCGCACAGCACAACATTTTAATTGTCTGGTATTTGTAACAATATTCCCTAAAAGGCACAATCACCACGAACACGGCTAAAGGGTCAAGTACAGTACTATGACTAACTAACATTGTAGCCTCTATGGTTGTAGCCTCGCAGAGTGGACAAGTTGCTGTTAGCTGACAGTGAGGCACGTACATGTCCATCAAAGTGACCACGCCCTAATTTATGCAAAAGCTTTAAGGCTTAATATTAATGAAACAGATGAGTTGAGAAAAAAATCACCCCCCACACAGTAGTCATGAAGGGGGAATCTAACTATACAGAGAATATGGTTTTTTGAACCACGATGTAAACATGTTTATTTCTGCTGTAAAGTTGGGCATTTTAACATGGGGGTCTATGGAAATTGCTCCCTTTTGCAGCCTGCAAAATTACCTACCCCACCTTTAATGTTTCAGATTATATTATTTCACTATAGCTATGGGACGGTGTCAAGGTCCAATGTTGACCAAATTAATCAATAGCGGGTGTAACTAAAATACAAGATGTCTTTATTTATATATATATATATATTACTATTATTAATAATAATATAAAATATTGTATTTGCGTGAATTTTCCTGTTCGGAAAGTGGCGCTGTACTGAGAGTGGCGATTTTATTTTGTGATTTTATAATACTTGTAATAATGGAGCGTTCACACAGGACGCGATGCGAATAATTGCTCGAGTTTCACGCCGGCTGTCAGCTGTGTTTACTCGCCTCATTCATTTGAGTCAGCTTCTTGAGCCGTATCTGGCTGTGCAACACTTATAGTCACATACTGTATGCCGAAGTGTTATTTTAAACAACACATTAAGTTGAAGAAACACTTGAGTCAAATTGAATTAAAGTCAGATCCATTCATGTCTTAGTAGTGATATCATAAACCTGTCAATGTACGCATTCAAACAACCGGTAGTTTTTTGTATCAGCTGTATTCACCTTGCAGGTGCAGCTATGTGGCTTTCATCCTGGATAAAGTGTTTAAGTCTTGGATGTTTAAAGTTTAACTTCTTCCTATTTGTCTATTATAGTTTACTTTTCATTCATGAATTATAACGCTGCGCTGTCAGAACGCTTGTCCCTGTTTGTGATTGGTCAAATGTTGCTCACCCCGTCCCTTTCACGTGAAAGCGCTCTCAGCCGGGGGATCATCGCCTTCTCTCTGGGGGGTCCGGGGGCATGCTCCCCCGGGAAGATTTTTTTTTAAATATTGAAGTTGAAAGCATCAATCTGGTGCACTTTGAGAGCTTACCTTAATAACACCTTAAAGCGGACAAAAGGCACTGGAGAACACTCATTAACACCCTTTAATGAAGCAAACTAATGCCTTAACTCACTCAAATAGTCGTTTACTTATTAAGGTGAAACGAATGTGCGTAGAGTTTTAAAGGGTGCGGATATTCTCACCTTGATTCTGGCTCATTGCTTATCGTTTTATAGATCTATTCTCATCCACCATCTTTGTTTTTGACGTAAAGAGTGTAAGAGTCACGTTTCTGAATCGGACACTCTGAGTGGATGCAGTCATAGCCAATCGGAGTCTGATTCAGAGGGTTGCCTGTCAGTTCTGTTGTTATGTGTACTGAAACGAGAGCCGGTATAATTCCACGCGCGAAAACAAAATGCAAAATGGAATACGTTATTATAGTGTCTTAAAAGTAGACTGAGGTATGAAGGGTTAACGTTACATCTTAGGATAACTTTTAGTCATGTTCTGTATACATACTATTATAAAACAGACAAGTCAAATCAAGCAATCTGATTGGTTCTTAGCCGTGATATACTGAGCGTATACCACGGGTAGAATTGTAAGTTACTTTTCACAACAAGTCAGTATCCCTCCGCGTCTGAGAAAAACAGTATACCGTTGGGCTGTTGCTTTTTGCTTTTCATACTGGAACAAGAAAGCAGCGGAGAAGTAACGGGGCAGAAACCCTCCTTTTTACGCAGCGGTCCAGACATAGACATCAAACGGCATAACATATTCAGTGTGCAGTTCCTTTGGCATTAGGGCAGGGATATCTAGATACATTCCAAGGTTTGACATAATGAATTGTGATACTTTTAAAGCAAGCAACGATGTTTTCAAATCTGTAATCAAAGAGGTCCGCAAAAATGCTATCGGCCAATCAGATTGCTTGATTTGACTTGTCAGTTTTATAAATATATTTACATTTCTTCCGTTACGGAACAAACTTACAAAGCATAAGATGGAAACATTTAAGATTAACTTCGACCTCCGGGGGGGTCTTACTATGGAAGAGTCGATTGAGGAGTGCCGATCTCCAGAAAAAAAAGCACCTAAACGACGACATGCAGAGCTACGTGAAGAGCAGGTAGACCAACTGGAAAAGTACCACCATTCAAAAGCTTTCTGATGCGGGTCTTGAAACAAAGCAGAGCAATTATGACCGTTAGTGGCCACAGGTGCGAAAGCTCTCTCTAGAGCTACTGTAAGCCGAATCTCGGGGACCGGAGAAAGTGGAGCAATATTCTCACCACGCCAAACAACAGCCTAGAACAACCTCAACAAGTAACCACGTAAGCCATTCTACTGATGCTGGACAGGTTTTCAGTGGGTGCACAATAAACGGCAACATACAAATGAATGTAAATAAATAGCCAAATAATGGATCAACGCTCTCTCTCTAATATGTTCGCTAGCTGTTAGTGTTGTTGCATAGCAACCACCTCGCACTTCGCTTCGCGTCGGGCCGAACCACGCCCCTTAGCTGTGATATAATGAGCATATACCACGGCCTGTCGTGAGCTATTGCTTAAACATATAAGGGTATACTTAGTGTGGTTACTCCATGTTTACTAGCTATAACATTAACGTTACATCACTCTTTTTCACTTCTTACTCAGTGCAAATATCACCATTAGATTAACAAACCTGAAACATCATCCATTTCTTGACTGCTGACATTGTTGTCAGCTGCTGATACTGCTGCTGCTGCAGCTTGTGGCGCCTGCTTCGATGACAATAACTTTCTAATATCCATAACTGTATTGGCTATTAGCTTAAAACTCGTCAGGCACTAGGAAGGATCACTTCTTCTTCAGGGCAGGCTACGCAGTACGCAGGCTAATGCCCCACAGTGGCTGCCTCTCTGGTGGGCTCCGGTACTGCACATTACTCCCGAGACGTTTTCAAAAAATATAAATTAAAAAATAAATAAAAAATTAAGTGAAACATCCGGGCTTTTCAGAAAACATCCGGGGCTTGAGCCCAAGTAGCCACCCCCTAGCGCCGCCACTGGTGACCAGGCTCAACAACTTCATTTAAAAAGTGCAAAAACCAGGGACCTTCACCAGGAGGGAGGAGCGCAGTGCTTGGACGTGAGAGCGAGATTGAGAGCAGCTGGTGGAATGGCGTCTTTGAGTCATGGAGAGGAGGGTATGGAAAGTGCATCTGAAGGAGAAGGAGGATGGAATGAAGTAAGGAAAAAGAATTCAAGAAAGAAGATAGACATGTCAAGTGACAGTCTTAGTGAATCTGATTCACAGAATGAGTTGAAGAGAGTAAAGAAAAAGATTGAGAATGAAGAGTGGAAAGTGATTGTGGAGATTGGTGAGCAATCCGCAGCTAAGCTACATCCAGTGGCCCTGACTAAAGCAATTCACAAAGAAATTGGATCGATAAAGCAAACAAGATTTCTGAGCAAAGGACGGATGTTGATGCAATTGATGAATGCAAAACAACAGGAAAAGTTACTGAAAATGAAGACCCTGAATGAAGTTCGAATTAAATGCCATGTTCCTGGAGCAAATCGGAAAATACTTGGAGTTATCAGTGGAGTTCCCATAGAAATCGGCATAGAAGAGCTCAAGGAAGAAATTAAAGGGGGGAAAGTGTCTGTAGTTAAGCGTCTTCCTACTAGGTATCAGGGTAAGATAGTGGATAGTTTATCTGTTCTTCTTCAGTTTGAAGAAACAATTCAACAGAAGATAATGATCGGTTGCATGAACTTTCCAGTAAGAGAATTCATCCCTAAACCTCTGGGGTGCTTTAAATGCCAAAGGTTTGGGCATGTGGCAGACAAGTGCAAAGCAACTAAGCCCAGGTGTCCAACATGTGCGGGGAACATGAATATGGTAGTTGTGCTGCAGGTGCTAAGGTGAAATGTTGTAACTGTGGTGGGGAACATAGTGCTGCGTATCAGGGCTACGAAGTGCAGAAAAAGGCCAAGGAGGTGCAGAGATACAAAGTGCAAAATAAAGTCTCATATGCTGAAGCAACAGAAAAGGTTTCACTAAACATAGATAGGAAATCCCAAGTAGCAGCAAGTATATTCTCTACAAAAGATGTTCCCAAACTCCCACAGGCAAAGGAAAGCTCCACAAAGTGTTCACATAAATGTGTGATAGGAGAGGATGCATTGATTGTGAATAAGTACAAATTTGTGGCCTTTATTGGAAAAGTGGTGAATGTTGCTTTGCAACAAACAAAACAGAGGTCAAGACTGAAAACAATAGTGGAAGCAGCATGTGCATTTTTGGGGATAAAGGATATAACCGTTGAAATGATGCATGATATGCTAGCCCCCAATAATGAAGATTCACAGATTAGTGAATAGATGAATGGTATTTCTCATTCTGCAGTGGAATGCTAGAAGCCTTATTGCAAATGGACAATAATTCAATGATCGTATAGTGGTAGTATAAACAATGTGAAACATTAAACATAAACAAACTGGTGTACAATGGACACGTGAGCTGCGTTCAGTTGGAGAGATAGCACCACGCTCACGTTAGCCTATTAGCTCAAATTAGCTATTGACGAAATCATATAACACAAATAGCGAATCACACAAAAAACATGTTGCTGTGAGCATTAAACGACTACCATTAAACTAAACAAACACAACAGAACGTTATTGTCCTAATAAAATAATAACATACATTTTGTCCACAGACATAATACCCTTACATGCACCTCACGGCCCGTCCACACAGCGGCGTGCGTTGACGCTTCACCATTCACTTTGAATGGGGTGACGTCACTTTTAGCCGAAATGCATCGTGGGAAGCGACGCGGAGCGTAGCTGGCATGGCTCGCTGCAAAAGTTGAGCAATGTTCAACTTTTGACGCCTCGGCAGAAGGGTCAGCCAATCGAATCGTATGCCAGTACAAGCTCTAGCCAATCAAACCGCTGCTTGTGTGTTAGGGGCGGGAGATTCATGTGATTGGTTGTTGGTCGAGTTTCAGACACGCCCGCCGGCAAGCGTCAGCGCACGCTGCTGTGTGGACGGGCCGTTACTCTCAACAGATCCCTACGCGGTATGAGAAGAACCTCCCACAATCCATTGTGGTAACAAAGCTACAGCAATGCAGGCACGCGTTTGTAACACCAGATGGCGTAATTCTCCAATTTAACCCGGATTTTACACCAACCTTTATAACTCTGTTACACAGACATAAATAAAGCAGCTGTATTCACCATACAGGAAACACACCTTTAAAACGGTTTTGCCCGGCGTTTTTGTGTACACAAGCATGCATCGATGGTTCGGAAAGTGGTGCTGTACTTTAATAATATAAAAGTTTGTATTTGCGTGCATTTCCTGTTCGGAAAGTGGCAATGTACTGAGTTTTTCTCTGATGAAAATATTCGTTGTGTCCAAACGGCGGTACTACAATTTCCGTATCAGTCCGTGACGTCACTGGGCCCAGAAAGACTTTTCCCCATTGACTAACATTGGGAAAGAAACGTCTGCAAATCAGCTAATCATTTAAAAAAACTAAATAAACTACCCAGTATGAACTATTTTATAGCCAGCGCAAAATGCGTACATAAGTGCTACGTCATAAACGCAATAAATCATATCCTCGTGGGGGCGCGCTCATTTGATTGGCTTAGAATGGAGGATACATCTGATTGGCTATAGACAGAAAGTGGTTTGTGTTTGCAGGTGCAGAGGTTTTAAACGGAAAACAAATATGTAAGGATCAAAAACACATATGTAAAACTTTTTCTGTATTTTGATTTTATTTACATATATATGAAACGGAACACATTTGTGTGTGCATTGAAAAACACAAGTGTGGATCATGAAATACAAGTGTGAATCCTTCTGTGTGCATGTATGTATTATGAGACTGTTTTTGAGCCCAGAAAGAAAGGATCTGCTCATGATCCCAAACACACATCTCATCTGTGAAACATGGTGGAGGTGATGTCATGGCTTGGGCTTGCATGGCTTCTTCTGGACGGGCTCATTGATCTTCATTGATGATGCAACACATGATGGCAGCAGCCAAATGAACTCAGAAGTCTAGAAACATTTTGTCGGCCAATTTAAAGAGAGATGCAACCAAACTGATCGGGAGATCCTTCATCGTGCAGCAAGACAACGACCAAAACACACTGCCAAAAGCACCAAGGAGTTTATCAGGGAAAAGAAGTGGAAGGTCTGGCCAAGTCAATCTCCAGACTACAACCCTGTTGAGCGTGCATGTTACCTGCTGAGAGGAGACTGAAGGGAGAACCCCCGAAACAAACAGCACCTGAAAGAGGCCTGCGGGTGAAAGCATGGACGAGAGCATCACAAAGAAGAATGCAAACGTTTGGTGATGTCCAGGGGTCGCAGGCTTGATGCAGTTGCAGGGATGGGCAAATGGCGGCCCGTGCTTTCCAATAGTTTAAAATAGTTTTTATTCCACTATTTAATAACCTGTTCAATACAAACATGCCACTTGTAAAATGAAATAACATTTCTGTGAACTGATATTTGTTTAGTGAGCTTATTAGAGGATGTTCCCTGAAAGGTTGTAAAATGTCAATGAATCTTCATTGTCAGATTTAGTATATTTGTTAATAATTACATACAACACATGGAATTTTTGTGTGTGTGTTCCAAGTGAATCTGCGGCCCCCTGGTGGACAGTATATCAATGATGAGGCCCCCACCACCATCAAAGTTGTCCATCCCTGAGTTATTGCAAGCAACGGATTTGCAACTACATACTAAGTATTATTCACTTGAAGTCTCTGTTCCTATACTTTTGCTCACATGAAAAATGGGTGGGTTTGAACAGAAGATGCTTTCTTCTCAGTTGTTTAACAGATCTGATCTGCCTTCAGAGGATACATGTGTAAAACCCTTCTAATGTGTAACTGCACCATCATCATTTTAACCGAGAATCTCAAACATCACCCGATCAAAAAGAAAACCCATTTTCAAAATGCATGTAGTATAATCAATTCAACATTAAAAACAGTAATTTAAAAAATGTTCTACTTTAAATGTGAACTAACTCTCTTGGTTTTCGCTACTACACCTGTCATGATGGGTAAAGACCCCCCCAATGCTCGGCCTGCTCCAGACTACTGCATGAGGTCTCGGTCTTAGAATCCCTCATGAATACTTTGTTGAGTAATGCATTTCAGTTTTTCACCAGAGAATCGCCAAAATGCACAGGCAGCTAAATGAGGCAGTGCGGTTTGACTGTGGCTTCATATTGGAATAAGAGGAACTGTGGCCTCAGCAAACAAAGCTGTTGCTCACAGTTACAAGCCTTTGATGAAGAGTCATCTGTGTTATGGAAACTTATCGAATGATGTTTGCACAAGTGTTTTAAATAGCCACGGACAATATGCCTCAGCCTCAGATTGACATTTTACTCTTAAGCCTCTTAGAACACTTTTGAATGTTAGGTGATCAACCAATGATGCAAGTTAATGTCAGATGATGTGTACAATATAGTAAATAACAGATTATAAGAAGCCTGATTCTTCTTCACAATAACTCACTTACATGTGTATGCTGTATGTGTAAGTGATGCAATGTGGCATTCGAATGGGCTCGAGGCCCTGAAGTGCACACGGTCTTACGGCCTGCTCCTCGCTGCTTTACACTTTCTTTATTTTGGTTTGATTCCCATCAAGTGTGACTCATGCAGCTGCGTTGCACGTACACAGACCTCTATTCACACGCTCATACTCTCTAGCACGAAACCAAAGTCATGTAACACTTTCTAAAAATAGAATCAAAATGATTTGTATTTTTGACATTTTGGAAAGATCATGGAACAGCTCAGGAGGAAAATGACAGAGCAGAAACTGAGTCAGCCTCTCTAACAAAACACGTGAGAGCTGGGGATACATTAGTATCGTCATATAACATCATATAATTAATCATGTTATCAGCTTCAGACATGTAACTAACATTAGTTGAGAACGGCACCTCAACAGTTGTATCACATCAGCAAGTGATTTCACCTCGTCTATCGACTGTCACCACTCTGTTCTGATCCTAACATTCTCTAACGCCACCAGCTAAATGTCCCCTGATCCAGTGAAACAGTTCAGTGTTTGACACGTTTGTTTATAATAATAATAATAATACATTACATTTTTTATTAGAGCGCTTTTTTTTGTATTGGTCCATTGGTTAAGCTTCTGTTCCTTTTTGTTTAGATTCCATTTTCACAGCCGTCCACACGTTGCAGGGTCTTGTGAACCAGTTAAACCACCCTGGGTTTCTTATGCGTCGTCATGTTTAAATACCATTGCTATAAGTTTGTTTTAAAACATGTAAAGACATCGAACAGCTGATAAAAAATATTGGTTACATAACTGTTTAAAACCTGAAAGAAAATTATATCTAGAATTTACCAGCAAAAATAGTTGAAGTTGCTCCGATGGTAGCCGTGTACTTCAAGCAATAATGGGAAATAATTCCACCTACAAAACTCCAACAATTAGTGTCCTCAGTTCCCAAACGCTTATTGAGTGTTGTTAAAAATAAGGTGATGCAACACAGAGGTAACATGACCCTGTCCCAGCTTCATTTAAACTTGTTGCATACATCAAATTCAAAATGAGTGAATATTTGCAAAAAACATAAAGTTTAGCAGTTTGAACATTGTCTTTGTAGTGTATTTAATTGAATATAGGTCCAAAAGGATTTGCACATTTATTTATTTCATCGTTTATTTGGCAGGGACAATGCACATCAATGAACACTTAAAACATTCAAATGTGTCAAGCGTAACAGTGCCAGATTTAGCTTTGAGCTCATTTCCACCCCGCAGTCCCTCACATAATACATTTAAGAAATGGACATTTTACAAAACATAGCAAAAACAAAAATACATGATATGCAAAAAGTGCAAAAGAGCAAGAGCAGCATACACAAGTATTTATGACATGGTAATACAATATAGCAGCAACGACATGTAAAGTGCAGGAGAAGATACAAGTGCTGCCTAAAGTGCATGAGGAGATACCCCTGTGTTAAAGTGCATGTAGCGGTGATCGCACGTCTGTCTGTTTCTCAAACATTCTTTGAGTTGACCTTTGAACCCATTGAGAGTGGGACGATCCGTGTCTCAGTTGGGAGGCTGTTCCACAGAGAGCTGTCTTTAACGGAGAGGACATTTTGTCCAAAAGTGGTCCGTCTACGGTGGACTTCACAGTGTCCTCTGGCTTCTGACCTAGTGCAGCGTCCAGTGTGTTTTCTGTGGATGAGTTCCCCTAATGGGGGGGGGGCAGTCCATGTAAACATTTATAAATAAAACACATACTTTTAAAAGACTTAAAATTGTCAAAACTCAAGACATGGTGTTTCTCCAGGATGCTGCAGAGGTGGTATGAATGTGGCTTTCTGTCAAACACCTGGACGGCTCTCTCGAACAGCTGTTCTCTGGGTTTCAGGTTTGTGGCTCAAGCGAACGACCAGTTTGTCAAACAGTATTCAACGTGGGACAGAATCACACAGTGGAGGTGTGACTTTTGCAGCATCGACAGTTATAAGAAAGGTCTGATTTGTTTTAAAATGTTGCAAGTTGAATTTAATAGTAGTTGATACTTTCTAAATGTGTTTCTTAAAAGTCAAGTTCGAGTCCAGTATGACTCCAAGATACTTGAACTGGGAGACTAGTTCTATTTCTGCTCCGTTTAAAAACACATTGGATCCTTCGATTTTGATTGGTCGTTTACTGAACATCGTATTTTTCCCGTGTACAAAGATGACCGCATTCATAGGCATACATTTGCACATTCAACTCAGGACATACATTAGGCAAGTCCATTAATGTACAGAGAAAAAAGTAACGGTCCAAGAATGGAACCTTGTGGAACCCCAACAGGGTTCACAAGGTCGGGGGGATTTGGCACCGTTGACCAAAACCACACTGTTTTCTGTTCGTCAGACTTTAACCAATGTATCGAAAACTGCTGAAAAATTGAAATGAGTCATCTTTGTAAGGAGCACTGGTGGTCAAACTGTGTCAAATGCCTTTCTGAGATCTAGGAAGATCATTGTATTCTGTTTTTATTTACGTTATACACAACATCCCAACTTCATTAGAATTGCCCGCTAACATCCCAAACTAAGATGGTGAACATAATCAACTTTACACCTGCTTCATATCAATTTGTTAGCATATCATGTCTTTGTAGGTATTTTAGCCTGATACCATTAGCATTACATTCAAAGCATTGTTGTCCCTCACCGAAGAACATTATCATTTGGCACATACAAAGTATCTCATATTATTATATGCATTGTAATACACTGTAGCCAAATAATGCATGGTGTGTTTAGGTTATTGTTAGAAAGAAGCAATGGGTTACTTTAAATACCTGTCCTAGGGTTGATTTTCAAAACCTAAACAGATACAGTACTACTACTACTACTACTACTACTACTACTACTACTACTACTACTACTACTACTATACCAATGGAGCAAAAATAAAACAGTACATTTTTTGACTGTTGTTTGTGCTCAACAGTCATGTTGAGCACAAATGATACATATACTGTACATGTGCCTTTCCTGCTCACAGTTATTTAATTATCACTCCTCCATTTTTTACATAAAAGATAATTGGCAGGAAGTGATGACCCGGAGCCAGAGGCCAAACTCAAATGATGGAATAAACATTTCAAAGTTAATTCGTTCTGACTGAGCTTCTGACACTTTGACATCTGCCTGCCTAGACATATCAGAGTGTTGTCCTACATGAATACATTTGGAGTGAGGATAGACTAGGGTTGGGTACGGGAACCGGTTCCGGTTCGGAACCGGTTCTCGGTACCCAACCCTAGATAGAATGGTTATTGCTTTGACTCATACCCCTCTCCCCCCTTTTGACTTTTTTCTTCGAGATCTGTGAATCCAGGCTCCACTCCCATCCACCCACGATATCTGCGGTTCCCGGGGAGAAGTCCAAAGAAGACGGCTCACTTTACTCTTGTCTGAAACTGCCGACAACTATTTTAGGCAGTCTCAAGTGGGAGTTGCATCAAGTGGGGGAATCTCTCCAAACCTGCCCAGAGCATGCAGGGCCAGGAAGTTGACACAGCTGAGCTCCCAGAATTCAAAGCCCAAAACCGACGTTTACTACCCAATCCTAAAGAATCCCCCTTTATGTCATCGATGGGCCTGAGCAGCGCTACTTCATCGGAATCATTGACATTTTCACAGTTTACAGCTTCAGGAAGAGGCTTGAGCATTGGTGGAAGAGGCTGAGACACCCAGGCCGGTCCTTCTCCACCGTCAGTCCACAGGCGTACTGTGTCAGGCTCTGTCACTGGGTACAGGATCATACCAAGTAGACCTGGATCCACCCAGGTCCTTGAGCATCATCTGCATCTGCTCCATGATTCCAATCCTTTCCCCTTCTCACCTGCTCAAAACACATCTTGGCATTATATTTGGTGTCTTATGTAGACATTTTTAACGTGGCACAAGTATAAATTCATAGACAGCATATTATTTTTGTTAGCAGTTATTCCAAATACAGTTCAGGACAAGGGCTTCCAAACATGCCTAGTGTGATGCTTGCTCTAATATAAAAAGGACTTCTGATGGGCATGAAGACAAACGTGACATCTGTTTCAAAGGCTCTACATGCACATGTCTGCATGTATTTCCACGCCCTATTTCATGATCGTTAAAGGGTTTATCAAATATTGTACTTTATTTTCGCAAGCAAAAATGATCCTAATAGTATTGGCTGTATGCTTAATCTCTTAACATGAAGATGTTAAGGGAAAAAAATATGTAAAACATGTCACCATCCAGCACCACAGATTGAAGTACATTTTCCAGACGTGTACATGGAGAAGATATAATCACTAAGTTGTCTGTATGTGCTTTAATGCCAGAAATCTCTCTTGCTATTTTTATCTTATTATAAACTGTTGATCATACAGTATAATTGGATAAAATACATGTATTCCCACAGATCCTGACTAGTGCTGCGTACCTGGGACTCACATTCAGGTTCAGGTCGGGACTCAAGTCCAGAGGTTCAGGTTCAGGTCCGGACTATAAGTCCGGACCTGAACCCATGGCTTGTGTCAAGTTGTGTGAGTAACTAAAGTGAACTTATTGTGAGCTAATTATCAATTGAAAATAACTCATAATCAACCTCAAATTCAAACTCGTCAGGTTTATTGTGCTCCCTTCCAACTTGTGTCTACATTTCTCTACAAAGTACAAATGTAAAAAAAACACTTTTTGTCACTTAGTCTACAAATGACTTATGACAGCAATTACAGTGAATAAAGTTCAAACATGTATTTCATTTACCAAACTAAAGTAACCAAACAGTCCCATGAGCTGACTGAGCCTAAATCCCTAAAGCTTTGCTGAAAGGTAGAGTGTAGAGTAGACTATACGCATTACACTGTTACACACCTACTATACACTGTAGTGACACTGAGACACTGTACTTTCTGTACACCATGTCTTTTCTACAACTCTACATTATACAGTACATACTACATACATAGTGCTGTACATACTGTAACATACATACATACCATTTTGATACAAATGTCATACTAGTTAACTTAAGCATCCATCATCTATGTCACTTGGACAGCGAGCAGTGTGATATTTTGCGAGCACTTCGTGAGTTCAGTATGGCCGCCATATCAGAAGCCGACATGTTTTCGTCTTTTCTCAGCGCAAATTTCTCGATCTATGGAAGTTTTAGATGGTTTTCGAACAAAAGGAGAATATCCGTAAAGTGCTAGTTTTTTTGCGAGTCCAAGTACCGGTTCCCGACGTTCCGGTTTTAACCGGACTCGAACCGAAACGTTTTACAAGTCCAGTACCGGTTTGGCGTACCGGTACGCAGCACTATCCTGACCTATGCACACTGCGGCATGCGAACAGGGAATCAAACTGCCAATATCCTGATAAGTGCAATACCCTCACATATCAAACTTTAGAATGATTCTGACTATTTATTAAACTTAAAGTGGACTATCATGCTATATTGAAACATATATTGTAGGGCCATACCTATATAAACATGTCTGTGAAGTTTTTTATTCAAAATACCAAACAGATCATGCATTTTAGCCATGCCTCATTTCGCTCTATTTGTAGCAGCCCTGTTTTTTGCAAGGGCTGCTACAGCGCCACTTACAGGCCTGGCATATGTACTACAGCATCTCCAGCGCTTTCGAGCGGTTCTCTCATTCCTCTGATAGGTGGAGAGTTGCCCCATATAGGCGGAGCACCCCTTTTCTGACGTCAGAAAAAATTCTAATAATAATCAGCTCTGTTGCAGCCCCGTTTTTAGAGATTTGGTATGGAGGAAAAGAGAGAGGGTTGTGTTTTCTGACACTTGGTGAGTTCCCTGACACACCGGGGACACATATTCATGTATGAAAGACGTACACCAAGTGCATTTTGCATGATAGGTCCCTTTAAGCCTAACATCTAGTTTGTTGCATCTGTGAACTTATATATTGACAATAAAGAAACATGTTGAAAACTATGGTTGTTGTACTTATTATAACATCAGAATCAGCTAATGCTGTTTGCTTATTCTGGAAATGGTAAATGGACTGTACTTATATAGCGCTTTATCCAGTCTTTAAGACCCCTCAAGCGTTACATACTACATGTCGTTCACCCATTCATACAGAGCAGTGTATATAACTCTTGGAACTAACATGCATACACATTCACACACCGTTGGCCATGCCATCGGGAGCAAACTCCAGGGTTAAGTATCTGCCCAAGGATACATTGACATGTTGACTGCATGGGCTGGGATCGAACCCACAACCTTCTGGTTGAAAGACGACCGCACTCCCTCGCAGCCACAGTTGCCACAAATGTAATACAACATGCTAGTCTTTCCTGCGTTACTTCCCAGATTGCTCTCCTGCTTCGCCTCCTCCTGGAACCCTGGCCTGGCCCGACCTGCTGTCTGCGGCCGGTTGGTCAGTCCTGCCTTATCTGCCTTGTTCCAGAACTATTCATCAATAACTGCAAATAATATAGCCGGTTACCGACTTTTCCCTGGTCTCCTGTGTGTTGTACTTTGATTCTGAGCTCGTTCGTGACAATACTGTATCAAACATATGGGTAAGCAAGTATTGTTGTTAGAGAATGCAATTCCTGAAGAAATTGCTAGTGGGGATGCTTTATGCTGAAAAGCTGACGCTAAACTGCTATGCTGAAATGTAATGTGTAAGAAGAAATGAATCATTTAGATTGAAATGATACATGAACACTGGGGGCTTGAATGTGTGATGAGAGAAGAAAAGAAAGGAAAAAGGCTTGGGAAAAGCATCAGAATATTTGAACTGCCAAACTTTTGAACTAACTTGAAGGTGAATGATCTGTCGCCATGCCAACGGCATTTGATGAAATCCCATAATACGCTTAGATACGCGTTGATGGCTGCATCTTTACCAAACCTGTGAAGTTTTGGGCCATTTCATTTCATTTCAAACCTTTATTTATACAGATAAATCCATTGAGATCATTGATCTCTTTTTCAAGGGAGACCTGCTCAAGTAGTTCCACATGAAACACAAAAACTAGTGCTGTCAAAATTATCGCGTAACGGCGGTAATTAATTTTTTGAATTAATTGCGTAAAATACTTTAACGCATTTAACTCATGTGCAGAATGGCCCGCCCATACGTGCCACCAGTGCAGCGCCAGGGTATGGCTGGGGTAGGCTACAGCCATACCAAGAAATGGCTTAGCCCCACCATGAGACATGATGTTAAAGTAAGCAAAATAAAGTCTGCCAACTCGCGTGGAGTACATTGCACAGACAGCAGTTAGTAAGATTGATTCAGTAGCCACGGTTTTGAAAACTTTTGTCACGAAGGTTATCGTCTTCTCAATAGAACATCTTTGATAACGGCGTGGTGTTGTTGCCGGAAGTCCCGACGGAGAATACTTTTGCTGTTAGTACAGGGGTGCACATAATTGGTCGCAGGTTATGTGCGTAATCTGAAATGCGTACCGTCACTTGTGTCACAAAGCGCATTTGCGTACCGACGTACTTGTGAAGCTCTTCCAGAGGCGGTTCGATCACCGGACGACAGAGTCGGTCTCCGTGTGCACAGACAGGGCTGCTGTTAACGTCGGTCTGTACAACGGACTTGTGCCAAAACTACGCCAACCGGCTGCGGAGGAGACTCCCCCCTTCACTGGAGAACTGCGCTAAAACAGCTGATCACAACGTTCACACTCTGTGGTCACGAAGTACTCCACTTTCCACCGCCGCCGCCCCCCCCCCCCTCTGTCGACTTTCCTGAAGTACTCCCCCGTTGATAGAAATCAACACGTAATGAATTAAGACCCCACGGTTTGATGATTGATAGGTGTGAGAGCTGTCTTTCATTTTGACACGCAGAAAATGTTATAATAAACATACTGTATGTTAAATGGATATATCCGCCATCTTTCATTTATCTTTCCATTCCCACAACAATATACATAAATAAATGGCATATTTTGGACATAGTTCGAATGGTGATTAATCTGATTAATTAATTTTTAAACTGTGATTAATCTGATTAAAATTTGTAATCGTTGACAGCCCTAATAAAAACATAAATAGAACAACAAAAGGACATCTTACAGCATCATTTACATAATTATCCACATAAACAGGTACCAATAGCTTCCGATTGAGTAGCATCCATCCATCCATCCATCTTCTCCCGCTTATCCGTGGTCGGGTCGCGGGGGTAGCAGTTCCAGCAGAGAGCCCCAAACTTTCTTTTCCCTGGCCACATCAACCAGCTCTGACTGGGGGATCCCAAGGCATCCAACCGAGCTTTAAAAACATTTAGTGGCACCAGATTGCTCAGTTTCCATTGAATTTGCAGACTGTTCCAAGACAGAGGAGCTGCGCATCTAAAAGCTGTCTTCCCTAAGACAGTCCTAGCAGTTGGCACATTTGGAGCATTTTCACTGGAGTTATGAGAAAACCGTGTTTCATGGCGGGCATTGTGTTGCCATGACAACGGCATGTCCCGTAGATGTCTTCACGGCTGGACTGTTTGCACACATGTGAAGTTTGAGCACTTTTTGAACATTTTCATAGGAGTTATAGCGACATAGTGTTTTATGGCTATCTACTGTATTTCAATGACAAAAGATGACACTCAACTTAAAAAAAGTCCTTTGTATCGTATTTCTTCAGCCTATGTGCTCGAATACACCGTCTTAATTATCGGAACTTGTCCAGGCATGTTAAAATCAATTGCATTACTTACTACAACTTGAATTGAGTTTTAAGTCAATTAACGCAGAAATCCGCCAATATTAAGTTGATGTAATTACCAACATTATTACGTCAACACAACTTATAAATTAATGTTTGCCAACTTAAATGTTTGTCTAAATCAATTAATTCAAATTTGTATCTTGCAACCATGCATTTAATGAAGTGGTGGTGAAAGGTCCCCTGAATGACCTTTTAGAGCACAGACAGGTCTTCTCTGTGTTAGAGCTGTACTCCCTACAGGGTGCACTTTGAGGGTTTGTGACTGCAGACCGTTCACATGCAGAACAAGCTACAAGGGACGGGTGATAACTGGGAAAGCATGACATGTGACCTTTAATGAGTCAAACATGCCGAGAAATAACAATGGGAATCCATGAGAGCGATCTGGTGGAATGGAAAAGTAAAGTACTTCTTAATCTGCTGTGACTATGTACACCTTTTAGGATAATGATGCTACTGCCCAATTGTTTTTTTGTTTTTTTTCATTTTCATTTAATGTCTTTTATTATATATTTCAATTTTATTTAATTTTTGTAAGGATTTCCTGGCATGTCTTTGCCTATGTTTTTCAAATGTTTTATTTGTATTTGTTGTTGTTGTTGTAAGTAAAAGTGTCTTGTCGTTTAAAAGAATGACAGTTAATAAACATATTGTTTAAAAAAAATTTAAAAGTTGCATATTCCTTTTGATGATGCCACCAACCGTGAATCAGAAGCTTTTCATAATTGTCTTGATGATTTTGATTTGTGTGATCTGTGCTTTAGCTTTGCCTGATGGGTAAAAGCTGTGTCGCTGAACTGATTGTCTGCTGTACATTTCCACAACACACTGACAGCACTGATGAGTCAGGACTCGCTCACACTGATGCAACTCTAAGGCAACAGTAAGGGATGTGACTTCAGGATTTTCTTAATGGTGGAACTCATAACTTAAAAAGAGAGATCAAGTCCTCTAGCAGCGGCACACCACGTGGCTTACTCTCTCTTTATTCTAGTATCATTAATCAACCCATGTGAAAATATAAATATGAATATCTTATGTACGAAAATATATATAATACTGTATTTACTGTATAGCACTGGTCTCGAACGTGGTGGTCCAGACCCACTAGGGGTCGGCAAAGCTTCCGGGGGGCATCATGATTTGAAAAGTTGTAGTAAAATAAATTACAGTTGACCTTTCATTTAATTCTGTGAATAAAACAAAATCAAAGTGTTCTTTTTTAAAGTTCGGATTTGTATCAGATATCTCACATGATCAGCCTCTCTCTGAGCAGTACTGCATTAGAAACATGCAGGGAGAAGAGCGCAGGGAATTCTCTGACAAAGGCCCTAAACATTTGAATAATGATTAAAGACACAACATTACAATACAGACAGAATTTTCTGATGCAATATTTACAGGAAATAATCTTTCCTAAATTCTTTCAAATTGCTTGTTTTGCACACATCTTCTGTTACACACGGCATCTATTGCAGTCTGTCCGTCCTGGGAGAGGGATCCCTCCTCTGCTGCTCTCCCTGAGGTTTCTCCCATGTTCCCTTTAAACTGTGGGTTTTCTACTGATATTCTGAACACACTGTGAAGTCCACTGAGACAAATGTAACATTTGTGATATTGGGCTATAGAAATAAACATTGATTGATTGATAGATTATTACTGTTCACTGTTTGGGTTGATAGTTCAGTTTATCAGATCGTTACTGTCATTTTATGTATTGTTGTTAGTATAAAATGAAAGGGGTCACCAGTTTACATAAAGATAGTAAAGGTATTATTAAAACAAAGGTTTTGGAAACATTGTGGCAAATCTTACAATACAGTAGTTTCTTTTTCACAGGTGTAATCATCAGCCAGAAAGAAGCAGGTTTAGTTGACAGTGAGACTTCTTACTTGAAGGGACAAAGTCAAAAACAATATTCACCTGGTTCCTGGTAACATCACTGTTGCTTCAGCTCCCTCAGCCTCGTGCAGCCGCATCTGAAAACTGATATCATGAGCGCTGCAGCCAGACGTCAGAGCGGAGCGTTCAGCAGCCAGCAGCATGGCTACATCTGCTGCTCACAATGAGGCCAAACAACTTAATACTTCTTAAAAAAAAACGAATCTAGATTTAAAGGTGGGGTAGGTAAGTTTGAGAAACCGGCTCGAGATACACTTGTTATATTCCATGGAATGCTCTTAACGTCCCGATAGCAATGAATATCTGAAATGCTTTGACAATAAATCCATAAAGAAACATCATCTGTGGAAGCCGTGGTGCGGTAAAAAGCACGACCAATCATCTGAGCCGGCTAAAGTAACTGGAGGGCCTACCTGCCTGTCAGCCTTCCATCTGTGCACAAGCTTATCTCGTGCCCTCATTGGTCACGTGCGCGTTCGTGTGTGTTGGAGGAGGGGCTCTGTGAGGAAGTCTGAAGGAAGGGGCAGATTTTTTGCTGTGTATTTTCAAATTCTAGCACACTCCAGCTGGTTCCTCCATTCTTACCTGCCCCACCTTTAACTCAATCATTTCTGTTTTCTATTTTTTCAACCAAACACCGATGGTAGTAAGAGGACACATCTATTTACATCAACACAATGAAAAGTCTTCATCTGTTTTATTGTTGTGTTGATATTGGTTTACATACCCCTTACATACCCCTTACTTTGACTACTCCAGACTGGAATGCACATTGCATATTTTGGAGACTGGGTCCCCCTTCTGTGCTCCTCCTCTTCCTCCTCTCCCACATCTGCATCCATGGCCAGATGAGGTCACCCCAGACTGAGGAGAGTGTTGGAGGCGGTAGGCCGCAACCCACTGTTCAGATGCCAATATAAGAGCCTGCACGATGCATCACAGGAGAGGAGCTCTTGTGAGTGTACACACACGTTGACAGAGAGAAGGACAGCTGCTATGGGACACACTCTGACTGCAACGCGTGGCTCAGCTGAGAAAGCTGATGGGGATGTGGGGATGAATCTGGGCCCAGACCAGTCTGTGCTCGTGCTGATGGAGCACTGCCTGGAAATGAAGAGGCAGGAGACGCGCCTCAGACTCTTCACTCTGCTGCTGCTGCTCGGCTGCACGGCGCTCCTCGTATTCGCCATGTGGGCGCGGGTAATACAAAGTGGATCCAAAGAAGAAGTGGTACGTTCCAAGCTTTCTCTTTATTGGCTCATGTTTCCTGATATTCATAGAGCTTTAGTTGATTCTACACATTGATGATGAGAGCATGTAAACATCACTGTCAGATTGCATAGTATGAATGTGTGACTCTTGTTACCTTAAACCCTGAACTTTGAACCTCCCTTAACTCCATGATCAACTGTGAAGATGGATTTGTGTCACGATGCACAGCAAACTGCATCTCTACTGATGCAGAGGGTTATTAGAGTCACTACGTATATTTACTCAATAACTGTACTTAAATACAATGTTAAGAGACTTGTACTTGGGTATTTCAATCTGTCGAATGAGTACCGTTACTTTTGGTACTTTAAGTATATTTTGATGCTAATACTTATATACTTTTACTTGAGTAACATTTTGATTGCAGGACCTTTACTTGTAACAGAGTATTCTTACTCTCTGCTACTTCTACTTTTACTTATGTACAAGATCTGAGTTCTTCTCCCCTCTGATAAAACATTGAAATGGTGTTTGTGAACACATTGGTAAAAGTGCTGCTCAAACTCATTGCATCCCATACGTCATTAAAGACAACACACCCTCCAGGTCACACTGCAGAATACATCTCAGAGGATACAGAGGAACTATAAATGATAGATAACCAAACATATAATAATAATAATAATAATCCATCATATTTCTATAGCGATTTTCCCAGTGCTCAAATACGCTTTACAACATCAGAAAGTGCTGACCCACCAGGGGCGGACTGGGACTACAATTCAGCCCTGGAAACTGAGCCATCCGGCCACATGAAATGTCAAATGTTAGAAATCCGCTGTTTATTATTTAAAGTTTTACGTCCGATTCACTCATTTTTTCCTCTCTGTACACAGCTCCAGTTTGATCATTGGCCTGTCATCAGATTTAATTTGTACTTGCTGCTGCCTGTAGCTGAAATTTAGTACAATTCTTTTTGATGAAATACTCCAAATCTGCACCCTCCATAATTGCACTTGCTTCAGTTGCTTGCTACTTTTTAAGGGCAGTGATGACAGTTACTGTACGAACTGAAGTTGATGTGATTTGATTGGATTGTGAGGCATGACGTGAGCCTCATCTGATTGGTCAATCCCTCAAAAAAATTTCACCAAGGGAAGCCAATTTCGGCTGGCCCCTCTCGAGAGTGCAATCTACTGTTTCACCATAACATCTAGAGGGGCGCTGTTTCACTCTTTGTAAAATACTCAATGAGAATGCGGGAGAGATGGGCTGGCAGAATAATTACCGAAACTAAACGAAGTGTTTTAATTTATTTATTAAAATTATAACTACAATCCAAAAAACCAGGCTTCCCTTGGCCTCCAGGAGAAAACGCCACTGAGTTCAAGGGATAATTCTCACCCACCTCTTGCTCTTGCCCTGCACTTGTATGTGCCAGTTGAGCTGGTTCTTCCAGCAGCTCAACTCTGTCCCTCATCATGAACGCAGGAGGCTGGCTGTAATGATATCTGAACTCGTGCCCTCATCATTCTCTTCATCATCTTGCACTTGTTCTAGCTGCTGCTGATAGTGCTTGTAGCAGCGCTGCTGCCAAAAAGGTCTGTCAATTTGCGACATCTATATGCTTCACTTGCGAGTGACTTCACCTTTTTTTTCTTGCCTTCTCGGCCCACCTTTTTCTTTTCGTTTTCTTTGATTTGTATTTGTATCGTGTGGCCGGTCTTTTTTCTTCTTCGTGTGTGATTATTTGACATAAGAACCACACAACTGCATTAGCGGCCGCTGTCGCCCTCTGTCGGCCGTCAGCGCAATTTAAATTATGACGTTAAACCTTCTTTTTTTTTTAAGTGCCGGCCGTCAACGGCCCTTGACGACCGGCCGTTCTGTGGTTCTCCAGATTCTACAGATGGCCAGTCCGCCCCTGTGACCCACTGTATGTGAGGACGCTCCTGCTGTCACTGTGAACACACCATCACATTTGGACTGTGTTCCCAACAAGCTAGCAGCAATTGAAGGTGTCTGACAAAATGCAACAAGAAAACTAAGAAGTGTTCTCTTTTAATCCTAGATCAATGTTGAGCAAAGTCCAGCCTACTCCAAGCAAGAGAGATGTCCTCCTGCAGGTATGCTGTGTCATTCACTTTACTAAAGGTGTAGAAGGACTGCTCAAAGCCCAGCTCAGTATCACATGAGGTGTGATTGCACAACCCAGTCTCACGGCATTTCGTGTTCACCATCACGATTTTCCCTTTTTTTTCGTGTTGCACATCACGATTTTAAAAGCAATGTATTTCTACGGGTAACGTGTTTCGTGCCTGCAGGCTGCAGCACGTCTTTTTCTCCGGTCAGGTCGTGGAAGACCGGAAGCTGTGTAGTTCATAAAAACATGTTCTTACTCAATATCAAGTCACAGTTATTGCTTTTATTTTAAATCGTATAATTTCGGACTTTTGTTGTCGTCTGTGAGGAAAATAAATGGGGCTCAGAGCCTCAGGATACTGAAATCTGTATTTTTTAAATCTTTTTTTCCTTCTAATTTGTTATTCTTTTCAAAATAACACACTGTTATTTACTCACCAATAACACACAATTATCCTTGCTTTTATTTATTGGTTTAATTCCATAATCTCGGGCTTTTTTGGCGTCCGTCAGGAACTGAATTTCAAAATAAATATAACCGGAAACAGACGTAGGCATTTCGAGCGATTACCCAAGATCCTCAGCTATGGTTTTAAGCTCGCTGATTGGATGTGTTAGCCGCAATGCATGCTGGGATTTGGTGTTTATATGATATGAAATCCGGAAAACATTTTAAAAGTATAAAATAATACTTAATTCCGAGTGCTCTTGCTTTTCTCTTTGAAAGTCATCACATAACGGCATTGTAATACACGGTTCGGCTGCATTACATATTACAGATCTGCCGTAGTTCTTTATTTAAAGAGCCCTGATGAGAAGACCTTTGGAAAAACTGGAAGAAATGCCGCCGAAACTGAATACTTGACGTGGATCATAAATATATCAACAATTAAACAACATCTTCAATTTCTCTTCACACAATACGTCTCCTTGCAGTATCAACACTAATTCGGCTGACTTTTACATTTGATATAATTCATAGATAGGTTATATTTACACCATAACGGTGCACAGCTGGTAGAAAAGGACTGTAGTGTTTACAGATATTACTGATTTTCTTTTAATGTAAGAATGTAAATACTGAGTCTGAAATAGTACAGCAATATTGCTGTAAAATGATGTGAAAGCATGCATAAAACGATACATCTTCAGATGTTGTACATACACACTAATAATACAAAGTTATTATGGCTGTGTGTACCTTGTGTGCACCTCCTAGTGGTTAAAGCACGTTATTGAATTATTGTTTTTATGTGTTATATTTGATTAAAAAAATATTAAGAGTACATACTTTCATCGGGGGAAAGTATAAATATAGAAATATAGAATATAAAAAATCAAGAAGATACTATAAGTGATCTCTACAATAAAACAGTTTAGTGCAGGGTGTACAAAGATATTAATAGGAGGAGGTGCAAAACAGAAAAACGGATTAACCTTTATTTAAACATTAAATATTAAATATTAAGCCTGACAAAGTAATTAACGTCTAATATATTGCTCTCCTGCAATGTTAACTATGTTGAAGCACTTATTTTAACTGATATTATACACATTAATTATACTCTTATGTATGTAGATAGAATAAGAAATGTGCAGAATATGACAGTTTAATGGTGGAGGTACACACATATTGATAGATGTCTTGTAATGCACTGTTGAGGAACCTGTGACCCAAGTGTTTCATTCATTGCATAACTACACCGTAGTTGTGTATGATATGTCAATAAACCTTTGAAAATCTTGAAAGGGATGTGCAAAATAGCCATAATATACAGTCTTTAATTAACTATTAGTAGAGAATAACGAGTAATGAATATACTTTATTACTTGTTTCCATTAATGTCAATTGCAGATACATTTAGTCTTCTCAAGCACCAACTATCAAATATCTCTCCTGATTGTTGGCACTTGACAATCACCTTACCTGAATTTTACTCAGGTGTAACTAAAGTCTGATTTAAGGGTTGTTTATATTTCACATAATTAATCAGAATCTGCAAAGTAACTCAAATAAATGCAGTGGAGTAAAAATACCAGGTTCACCTAGTAGAATTACAAAGTAGCAATGAGCTGTCATGTGGGTATATATTAATGCTGCGCATTATGGACACAAGTGATTTTCACCCATTTATTAATTATATGTTTTACATTTGATAACACCAATGTGTTTAATAATGGCAACTTCTAATTGTGGGAAAAACGAAAATGTTCAGTAGAGACGTCCCATAGAACATTTTGCGAAACACAATAGCCAGCATGTGTAGTTCTGGAGGGGTGTTCGATTCCAGTTTTGGATAGTCTGGCGTGGTTTCGTTCCATTTCACACAGCTGTTTGACGCTAACCTTACGGGGACTGTAGTCCTAAACGATAGCTGGGGATTATGGGTAGTGTAGTGTCTTCGGCCATCCTAAACTCAGAAATGTTGACAATCGCAATGATGTTCGAAATGTCCCTTATAGGCCTACGTCTGTTTCCGGTTATTTTTATTTTGAAATTCAGTTCCTGACGGACGCCAAAAAAGCCCGAGATTATGGAATTAAACCAATAAATAAAAGCAAGGATAATTGTGTGTTATTGGTGAGTAAATAACACTGTGTTATTTTGAAAAGAATAACAAATTAGAAGGAAAAAAATATTTAAAAATACAGATTTCAGTATCCTGAGGCTCTGAGCCCCATTTATTTTCCTCACAGACGGCTACAAAAGTCCGAAATTATACGATTTAAAATAAAAACAATAATTGTGGCTTGATATTGAGTAAGAACATGTTTTTATGAACCACACAGCTTCGGGTCTTCCACGACCCGACCGGAGAAAAAGACGTGCTGCAGGCACGAAACACATTACCAGTAGAAATACATTGCTTTTAAAATCGTGCTGTGCAACACGAAAAAAAGGGGCAAATCGTGTTGGTGAACACGAATCAATAGATTAAAAATCGTGTTGGTGAACACGAAATGCCGTGAGACTGGGTTGGATTGCACCACCAAAAGAGCTTCCTCGTGCTTTTTGCTTTCTCGTGGAAGGCTTTCCCTGAAGTGTGATTAGCAAGCGAGCAACATTTTTGAACTCTCCGCTCTCTTTCTCACTCCACAGGTGACCCTCAAACGAGCTTCACCAGACTGCACGTCAGTCTCAGTGAGTGTTTTCTGGACATTTCACTTATTTTTGCATGACTTTTGTTTTGCATGATATAGCCTGAATCCAGTAGTGGTAGTAGAAGTACTGTAAAGGTCTTACTTAACTTACTCTTACTTTACGTACAAAGGTATCTGCATCAAAAAATACTTAAAGGACCAAAAGTAAAAGTACTGCTTATGTGTAATAACTCTTTCAGAATCATATACATTGAGTTACTGGGTTACTATTGATTATTGATGTGTTTTATCACAGCTGGTAAAGGTGGAGCTAATTTCAATAACTTATTATACTGCAATGTACCTCACACTTGTACTTAAGTACTATACTTGAGTAGATACTGTGTCACTTTCCGCCACTGCCTGAAACACAAACTGTATGTTTTAAGTTTAATTATTTTAACCCTTGACGGTTATTTCATGCATTTTATTAATAAATGGACCAGAAAATTATTATAATTATTATAAAAAAATATATTAAGAAAGCTATTATAACAATAAAATAAAGCAATATTTACATGAAATATAGATATACCTGTACAAATTAAATAGAATAAAATAAAATATGGCCAGTATTGGTATGAATTGATATGACAGCCCGCCTCGTTTACAAAATCTCAAACAAAAAAGACTTTCAAAGAAAAAAGATCCCAAATGCTGCGAGACATCCTGAGTCTGTGAGTCAGGAGAGCGCTGCACACAGCCGGAGCATCAGCAGTGCAATAAACAATTGTCATGGTTGGGGAATAATAGGACCCAAAGGCAGATTGAGGAGGGAAGCAGGTTTCAAAATGAAACAAAAGGCGAACTTTATTTACAAAAGCTGAAAAAACAAGAATCCATGAACAGGTACTGTAGCATGAGGTAGCATCAAACAAAAGGTGACTGTGACCAACATGAAGGGAGACGTGAACGACAAATAATGAACCAACACCGAACACAGGAAGAGACTAAATACAGGGAGGGGTAATCACGAGACGAGAAACAGCCGGGCAGGGGAGGAGAAACACAAGGGCCACAGGTGAACACAATCAGACACACAGGGAAACTAACGACAGGAGGAGAAACACAAGGGCCACAGGTGAACACAATCAGACAGTCAGACACACAGGGAAACTAAAGACGGGAGGAGAAACACAAGGGCCACAGGTGAACACAATCAGACAATCAGACACACAGGGAAACTAACGACAGGAGGAGAAACACAAGGGCCACAGGTGAACACAATCAGACACACAGGGAAACTAACGACAGGAGGAGAAACACAAGGGCCACAGGTGAACACAATCAGACAGTCAGACACACCGGGAAACTAACGACGGGAGGAGAAACACAAGGGCCACAGGTGAACACAATCAGACAATCAGACACACAGGGAAACTAATGACGGGAGGAGAAACACAAGGGCCACAGGTGAACACAATCAGACAATCAGACACACAGGGAAACTAACGACGGGAGGAGAAACACAAGGGCCACAGGTGAACACAATCAGACAGTCAGACACACAGGGAAACTAACGACGGGAGGAGAAACACAAGGGCCACAGGTGAACACAATCAGACAGTCAGACACACAGGGAAACTAACGACGGGAGGAGAAACACAAGGGCCACAGGTGAACACAATCAGACAGTCAGACACACAGGGAAACTAACGACGGGAGGAGAAACACAAGGGCTACAGGTGAACACAATCAGACAGTCAGACACACAGGGAAACTAACGACGGGAGGAGAAACACAAGGGCCACAGGTGAACACAATCAGACAATCAGACACACAGGGAAACTAACGACGGGAGGAAGACAAGACACAGAATTGCACAAATAAAACCATGACAAGACAGACCAAACTAAAACCGTGACACATAACTAAGATCGTGACACACAATGCAGGAACCACTTCCACAGTGCATCATGGTATTATCCATACTGAATGATGATGCTTTAATAATGATTTCTAAGTGTCTGATGGATACTCTGTAATAGTTATAACACATTACATTATACAACTCAACAATCAACCGTAATCAGATCTACAGATCTAAATACACTCATTTGTTCTACTAGCTGCTATGTTATTTGTATTACTTGTATATATTTGTACTGTTGTATTATATTAATTCCTTTTTAATATATATTCATCAGTTTTAGTGTACCAGATTAGACTTGCAACTGTGTCATATCAAATTGTGTGAATATTGCTATTTTTATATATTTAATGTTGTTCCTTGTTATTTTTTATATTTGTATTCTTGTTATGGTGAGAAATGGCATTGTTGTCTCTGTTGAACCTCACACACAGAGACAGTGTGTGAGGTTCTCGCAGAAGGAGTGACAGGAGGACTTTAAGCGTCTACGTGAAACCGTGACTGACCGTGTTCCTCTTCCTGCAGGGTCCTACAGTAACACGAGCAGCCCTGAAGGGCAGGTCATCACGTGGGATTCAGAGTTTGAACCAGCCAGCAATGTGACACCGTACATTGTGATTCCTGAGGATGGCTTCTATTTCGTCTATCTGAACTTTGCTATATTCTGTAACCCGAAGGGTGCCAACTTCATGAAGTTTGTAGCGGAGCTGCACAGATCTAGTGAAGGCTATGGCGTCCCTGAACGCCTGATGGAGGTCCATGACGGGTTGAGGTGCAAGTCCCTGAAGTACAGGAACGTGTTTGTAGGGCAGCTTTTGAAATTGTTAAAAAAAGATCGTCTGAGCGTGTTAATAAAGGAGGGCTTCGATCTCATCCACAAAGCTACATTTGGTGCTTATCTTGTATAGAGAATATGCTGTGATGGTGAATAACACATGAATTACTGTGCATTGTTTCAGTCTCACTGATGCGTCTTCAAAGTAGGTTTTATTTAGCTTTATAATCACATATTATTTATAAGCTATGTGTGCCTCTTAGGATTCATAATAAGTCAGTGCTCAGGTTTGAAACACCGACACAGGTAGGTGACACATTACAGGAAGTGGACATGACATTACATTTCTGCCAGTTCTCGAGGAGACACACTCAGAAGAGCAACCGTCTGTAGCTGCAGTCAGCCAGCCTCTTTAAGAGCTTGGATTTCAGATCAGTCGTTCCATCAAGCTGCTCTCCAGGACAGCGCTCGTGCCAAATACAACAGACGTGAATGTTGTTGTTGATGTTGTTGTTGTTGTGTTGAAAGCATGGACATTTAAAATCATTCAACATCTCGACCTCTGCTCATTTGTGAAAGCTTACCAACATAAATACATTTGAATCCTTAGAGACTTGTTTGTTGATTAATCTGTATTTATTGACATGTACAAATGATGGAAACGTGAATAGTCTCTGGCCATAAGGCCCGTCGGATACTTTATTATGTTGAGCGTAGGTTACTCAGATCATGTATTTATTTATGAAGGACAAACTTATATAAAGAATATTAAATAATGTACAAACATAATGTATAGTGTCATGTATGGTGTATCTGTGTCATCACTACAATGCTGATTGTATTGGACTCATTGGATATTTTTTCTGACTTGTTAGATTAGATTTGACTGTTGCATTGCAGTCCCTTTGTTGTAATATGTTTTTAAATAAACTAACAATTTTATATGAATTGCCTTGTTATTATAATTGAGCTTGGTTTGAATGGGAACATTTGTCCTGCTGTCATCCATCGAGATACTTAATGTTTTATTGGGCTATACAAATAATCTTGAGTCTTATATATAATATAGGCTTGTCTTTATTTCTTTGAAAAAAACGACATGAGCTGTATATAATTGTACCTTATGTTAAGTAGCTTTTCCGACTCTTCTCAACAAGGAGAGGTTATCTTCTGAATGTGTTGCAGTCCATCCAGGTGGCACAGTCCCTGCTGGGGAACATGACACCACATCACTTTCATCAGCATACTGCCGTGACCTGCCAATACTCAGGGGCAATGGTGGCAAGTAACTAAGTACATTTACTCAAGTACTGTACTTAAGTACTATTTTGTCATACGTGTACTTTACATGGGTATTTCCAATTAATGCTACTTTATACTTCTACTCCATTACATTTTGCAACATGTATTGTACTTTTGACTTCAGTACATTTATTTAAACCAAAGAGATTCAGCTACTGTTCACATTTTGATATGATATAATGCAGTATTTTACTACAAATATATTACATTGTCTTAACTTATCAAACTAAAACATTTAAATGTTCTTAAAGGTAAGGAATTCATAAGTAATCATTTAATATTCTATAATGATATAATACTTTAAAAACAGCCATGGTGCATAATGACTTCTTTGATTTTTGATACTTTAAGTACATTTAGCTGGCAATACTTCTATACTTCTACTTACGTAACATTTCAATTCAGGACTTTCACTTGAAATTAAGTTTTTTCAGACCAAAGTATTTATATTTGTACTTAAGTAAAGGAAGTACTTCTTCCACCACTGGTCAGTGGCATATGACAGTAAATGAGGGCACACCACAGCAGTGTGACTAGCAGCCCTGCCCGGGACCCTCGCTTTGTCTTCCTCCTGCGTCTCTCAGGTAGGACAGCCCAGACGGTGGGCTGTTGTCCACAACGTTTCTGAACTGTAGAAGTTCCTCTCTGCTATATTGTATAGCAGAGTCGGCTCGCATGTTGTGGACCAGGTTAAAAGCACACAACAACATCGTCGTTTGGGGTACTACTTTTGTTAATATAAGGGGCCCCAGGGCCTGATGGGTTTCGTAGGCCCCCTATTTAAACAACAAATCAAAGTCATGTATAGCCTCGGCAGGCTCTGTGATCGCACTTCTCCACTCTGCTCTGCGCGCGCCTGGTCCTCTCCTCCAGATGAGTGACGTATCGGGCCTCCCTCGAGTATTTGTCCGGTTGCCGTTGGCGCCCCTAAACGTAGCAAGTCCTCGTCGTCCTCTCATCTCCTCCAACGGATAATGTCCCTCCTGTCTGTTTTTCCTCTCCAGCTATTCCATCGCTATCAGAACCAGACGGCCTACTTGGCCCCGAGGCGCCGCGGCCGGCACCGCTGCCGCTCGGTACAGAACTCATCTGTCCTTCCTCCTCATCCTGGCCTACAGGTTTAAAATAACCTGTAAGCTTCGACATGCTTTGTAATAGCTGCTTGTCTCCAAACTCCTTTTTCCTCAACAATTTCTTCTCTGACATTTTCTCCTAAACAACCTTCATCCGTCACTCAATCACTCGCAATTTGAATAAATCACATGTGAAACATATTCTCATTCTGATTGGCTGTTAGGTGGTGCCCACTGACTGTTTCGGAGTCATCATTTTTGAGAATAATCTCTGGAATCCATCGATCTGATTGATTAGCGGAGCAAATGATCAAAATACTACGGAGGGAAGATATTTTGGTTTGGATTACTGGTCTGGGGGAAGCTCAGGAGTGTGTGTGTGTGTGTGTGTGTGTGTGTGTGTGTGTGTGTGTGTGTGTGTGTGTGTGTGTGTGTGTGTGTGTGTGTGTGTGTGTGTGTGTGTGTGCGTGCGTGCGTGCGTGCGTGCGTGCGTGCGTGCGTGCGTGTATACGTGTGTGTGTTTGTGTATTTTTGCGTTTGTGTGTATTGTTTGTTTCCCGGGGAAAACACTCAGGAGAAACACCGGCTGTTGTTTAGCCTGCTGTGACGTTAAGTTACTCCGTTCTCCGCTTGTCATTATGCCGAAGCTTCAAAGTTGTATTTATCATCTGAATTTGCCGAAACAAGTTTAATATTCTGAAAGCCAAGACTTCTTCCCTTTACAAGCTTCAAAAATGTATTTATAGTGATTTTGGAAATAAAAGTTTCCTATTCTGAAAGCCAAGACTTTGTTTATTTAAAAAAAAATTAAAACATCTGAAAATATTTTAATTTTAATTTTAATTGGCTCATGATAGGCCCCCGATCTCCGTAGGCCCCTGGGCTTCAGCCAAGGTCAGCCCGTGCATTAAGGCGACCCTGCTCATCCCCCCTTACTCCCCTGGGCAGTTCTGATCACAACCTGGTTCACCTCCTTCCTCTGGTCTACAGACAGCCGGTGCCCACACGCACCGTGAAGAGGTGGTCTGAGGAGTCTGAGGAGGCCCTGAAAGACGGTGTTGACACTACTGCGTGTTATGTGTTCACTGACTCTCACAGGGACATCAACAGCCTTACATACTGCATCACGGATTACATTAACTTCTGTGAGGAAAACGTCGTACCCACCAGCACTGTACGCTGTTTCCCCAACAACAAACGCTGGATTATCTCTGGAACAAAGGCTCTCCTGAAGGACAAAAAAAGGGCCTTCAGACCAGGGAACAGAGAGGAGCTGATGATTGTACAGAGGGAGCTGAGGTGGAAAATCAGAGAGGGGAAAAACAGCTACAGGAAGAGGATGGAGGAACAGCCGCAGCAGAGGAACGTCAGCGGAGTCTGGAGAGGCCTGAAGACCATCTCTGGCTACAAAGAGCCAGACTCCCAGGTCAGTGGGGACTTTCAGTGGGCAAACGACTTGAATTCTTTCTTCAATAGATTTGATCAGTCAGGCGTGCCTTGATGACAGCTTTGCACACTCTTGGCTTCTCTCAGTCAGCTTCATGAAGTCAACACCTGGAATGGTTTTCCAACCGTCTTGAACGACTTCCCAGGGGTGCTGCTTTTCCTTCACTCTGCGGTCCAACTGATCCCAAACCATCTCAATTGGGTTGAGGTCAGGTGATTGTGGAGGCCAGGTCCTCTGACGCAGACTCCATGACCTTCTTAGTCAAATAGCCCTCACATAGCCTGGAAGTGTGTTTGGGGTCATTGTGTGTTGAGAAACAAGTGATGGTCCCAGTAAGAGCAAACCAGATGGGATGGGGATGGCGCTGCAGAATGCTGTGGTGGCCATGCTGGTTAAGTGTGCCTTGAATTTTGAACAGATCACCAAGAGTGTCACCAGAAAAGCCCCCTACACACTTCCTCCTCCATGCTTCACGGTGGGAACCACACATGCAGTAACCATCCGCTCACCTTCTCTCCGTCTCACAAAGACACAGAGGTTGGAACCAAAAAACTCAAATTTGGTCTCATCCAACCCAGTCTCACAAAAAAACGTGTAATAACTACGTTGGTCCACAACGTATGACGTAGTATTTCTACAAAAACGCCTCTGAAATTGTAAGATACGTTTTTTTTCACCATTCATTCCGATGGCTGGCGTCTATGTCACGTGATCTTCACATTTCTCCCTGCAGAAAAAAAAAACATGGCCGAACTTCGTTTTATTCTCGGTGGAATACGTTGGAATACGAATTCTACATTTAGATGTGAGACTGGGTTGTCTCATCAGACCAAAGTACAGATTACACTGTTCTAATTAGTGTGAATGCTGTTTACAGCACTGTAGTTCTTATTTTCTTTATTCCTCCATTTCTTATTATTTCACCAAATAGTTTGGCTCTCAATAACTTCAGCATACTTACTTACTACAGAAACCATTCAAATATCAAAAATATTCAGCCTTTTAAGCACACGATGGGAAACTTTCAACTTTTTCAAAATATTTTATACTTTTTGAAATATTCAGCTTTTTAAACTCTTTTTTTAACATGTAACTCAATGGGAGGAACCGTAAAATCCTCTTTTACCTACACCTTGCGCCAAATGCAAGTCCTTCCACATACATTACTTACAGCTAGAGACTTCATTCCAACTTTAAAACGCTCACAAGACCTTCAGCTATAAAACCTATTCTTCAGGATTTTGATATATTTTACACTTTTTGAGATATTTAACTTAGTTTGGAGCTTGGTATAGAGGCCTCCTTCAGATTTTAACATTAGTGTGTATTGTGCAGCTCGTTAAGGCTTATGCTGCGTTCACACCGGAACGCGATGCGATGTTTGGGGGTGGAGTGATTACATGTAAAGCCTCTTACACACCGAGCCGATTATCGGTGAGGGACCCAAACAAACTATTAAGAAGGCAAATCTGAGATTTCATTTAACTCCAGCTCTCGACACAGGTTCGGGAAAGCCCCGTGAGCTTCTCGCTGTAGAGTGAAATGGAACGGACACGCTATTTGTTGTTTGTTTATATCACGCAGTGTGTTCTTCGTCTCTCGGTGTATCACGCAGTCTGTCTTCCGGTTGTTGCCTCTTTTGAATGACGTATACACACTACCGCCGCCTGCTGGTGAGGAGAGTTATTGCCATTCACGCATGGGCAGATCGTACGTGCTACTTGGCCGTCGGCTGTAGTCTTTGCGGTGTGTTCCAGTGCAAAACATGGCCAAGACGTGAGGCGACGTCGTGAGGCGTTGTCGTGAGGCGTTGTCGCGAGGCGTGTTCTTTGACGTGTTCTTTGGTGTCAGTTTGGTGTGTAAGAGGCTTAAAGTCAATTCAGAGATGCGGACAGACGCAAATTCGCGCCGACGGCGAGCATGAAGCGGTTGATGCGAATGTCGCCGCACGATTGAGGCGATTGGAGGGGGCCGCGACAACCGCTCCAGTTCAATTTTTTCAACTCGAGCGTCAAATTCCCGTGACGTGATTTTGCGGTAGCCAATCAGCGGTGAGGATCTCAGCCTGCCGTCACTGACGTAAAACCACAAAACCAAAACATCAGCCGTTAGCCGTTAGCACTCAGAGCACACAGCTCCTCATTTCTGTTCAGAAACTGGACAAAAGTTAAACATGTACAAACCACAGACTGTGTCATACCAAATACAGTCACTGGTTTATTTATGTCTGTAGGCTGTTGTTATGAGTGTGGACGGAGCCAACACCCTCTCACTCACTGATCATCCAGGAACGATGCTTGGTCAGGGTCTATGGAGCTAATTTCCTGCCATAACTCCACAAACAAACTAAACAAGTTTTACAAATGCCTTATGATTCACTAACAAACACAGTGTGGTTTGCAAATACAAAACACCATCTGCAAACTAATGCATTTAGTTTTGCAAATAAAAAACGTATCTGTCAAACAAACACATTACATTTTTCTAATAACTCATGTTTCAGATATGATCGGAGTAGCTCCCCAAATACTTGAATCCATGCTATTGCAACAACACATACGCCTCTCTCATGAAGTCTTGTGCACACTCATGGCTGAAGTTTCGGCTATAATAAACACCAGACCACTGGTTCCAGTCTCTTCCAACCCAGATAACCCTTTCATCCTGACACCGGCAATGTTGCTTACACAGAAGGTCGGTGCTCCACCTCCACCTGGAGATTTCTCAGACAAGAAGCTCCTTCGAAGTCAATGGAGACAAGTGTAAGCCCTTGCAAGCATGTTCTGGACCCGCTGGAAACGTGAGTATCTTCCAACACTTCAGAATTGTCGCAAGTGGAACGAGGACCATCGCAACTTAAGAGAAGGAGATGTGGTGCTGTTGAAAGACAGCCAAGCTATAAGGAATATTTGGCCCATGGTGCTTGTGACATCTACATTTCCAAGCCAGGACGAAAAGGTGCGGAAGCTCGAAGTGAAGACCACTGCTCAAGGAATTCCGAAGATATTCCTGAGACCTGTTACGGAAGTCATTCTTCTTTTGCCTAAAGAGGACTGTTGAGATCATGAAAATATGTAATACTGGCATCACAGACGCAATGCGGGGAGTGTTCTGCCCTCCAGGCAGCTTATCTTGTGTTTTGTGTTGTTTAGCGCCCCCTATGTTGAAATGTGGTACTGCACCGTAGACCAGTATTTAAAAGTATATCAGGCCACAAGTTATATGTGAGAGCCCAGCAGAGCCACATGGTGTTCTCTATCCAGTGCAATCCTTTGATTTGGCTCATCGTACACATTGCTTGTGAGTAATTATTTGTTTTTTAAAACTATATCTTCTAGTTTTAAAGCTTATTTGAGATGTTTGGATGTTTTAGCATGTCATCCGTTCTGTGAAACTAATTCAATGTATATGTCTGTTTTATTTTTGATTTTACTCCTTTGCTGTAACGGCATGTCCATTGAGTCCATAGTAAAGCTGGAGCTTAACGCTATATCCTGACTCTCGTGTCCATTATTTGGGAGTTTGGCTGGCTGCCTACTTTTGGTTAGAAACGTCATCAGGCAGACAGTACACAACCCACTCTCTTCAGTCTGCGTACAAATGACACGACTTTACACATTGGAAATGCGTGCAATAGATACGAAGAAGTCAGATTTTGCGTGCATATGATGCGCTAACCATTCCCATTGAGTTCTGAGGCCGAGTTTTGCATGCATATGATACGCCACTTTTTGTCCGGGTCGGATCTTGGTAGACCGGAAGCTGTGTGGTTCATAAAAACATGTTCTTACCGGTTCTTACTCAATATCAAGCCACGATTATTGTTAGCCGCAATGCACGTTGGGCAGTGGCGGCGCCAGGGTATGGCTGGGGTAGGCTACAGCCATACCAAGAAATGGCTTAGCCCTACCTTAGCCCGACCATGAAAAATTATGTTAAAGTAAGCATGTTGAGAACACGGATTGCGAAAATCTACCGGTCGTGTCCACAACACACAAACTGATCCTGCTGTAACAACAAGTGCACGTTACTGACGCAATATGGTTGAGACCATTCGGGCTTATGCTAGAGGGGTGCAAGGAATAGTCTAAGTAGTGGGGTAGTTTTATACACTAAAGGTGTGGAAATCAGCGAGGCCGCGGTCAGATCAAAATGCCTCCGAATGCAATTTGAATAGACCTTCAGCCAATCAGAGCAACGAAACGTTGGGTCTGCTGCGTCATATGTCACGTTCACAGTGAAAAGTCCCCAAATTCGCGCCGAGTAAATTGCAGACAGACAGCAGAACTTCTAGGATTAATTGTATATTTCGGATGGATAGATTTGTTCTTAAACGCCCTCGCATTGAGGTACAAGTCGAACAGGTGCCAGAGTCACACGACCCACCTGAAGAGTGAATAGTGAGTTTTGAATATATTTTGTAATAGTAATTTGAAAAAGTGTTTTGTATGACATTGACAATAGAGACACAGGTCTCTCTCTGTTTACCTGTGTCTCTCTCGTCTCTCTCTCTGTCTCTCTCCCTCACTCTCCCTCACTCTCTCCCTCTCCATGTCAATTATATATGCCAACTTTTCTTGTTTCTGCCCCTGCGTAGCATGTTGTAACAACGTGGAATTAGCAGAATAGGCTATTGTATTGTTTAACTCACACCTGTTGCTCTCGATGTAATTTAGCTGATAAAAGGAGACTAATAAAAGCTAATAAAAGCCTCACGCTTGGCGTATCACTGTGACTTGAGCCCCACCACTGTATGGGTTAGCCCTACCATAGATTACCCAACAAAAATACTCTGGCGCCGCCACTGACGTTGGGATATGGTGTTAATGCGATATGATATCCGAAAAACATTTCAGAGTTTAGGATGGCCGAAGACACTACACTACCCATAATCCTCAGCTATCGTTTGGGACTACAGCCCCGTTGCTCGTGCGAACGAGAAAGTATCTTGTGCGAACGAGTAAGTATCTCGTGCGAATGAGTAAGTATCTCGTGCGAACCAGAAAGTATATTGTGCGCACAAATTAATAAAGTGTGGCCTTGTTTTATTTAAATCGAGGCCACGAATTACATCTTGTGCGCACAAGTTAATAAAGCGTGGCCTCGTTTTATTTATTTTTCTCTCTATGAACGCTCCAGGGCTCCGTAGGTTCCGGTCTACCAAGACCCGACCGGACAAAAATAAGTGGTGCAGGCATGAAACGTGGCGTATCATATGCACACAAAACTCGGCCTCAGATCTCAATGGGAATGGTTAGCGTATCATATACACGCAAAATCGGACTTCTGCGTATCTATTGGCCGCATTTCCAATGTGTAAAGTCGTGTCATTTGTACGCAGACTGAAGAGAGTGGGTTGGTTGAATGTATTGTTTTAGGAACATCCATTGTAAATAAATGGCATTCAATAAACATTGAATAGCATGTCATGCAGTTTGTCTGTGCCTTTTCCTCCGTGTTGTCCTGGCATATAGTCTCCCCCATGGTTTGCTGTGCTGCCTGGGGATGCTCCAATCGCTCAGAGAAAGGAGTACAAATGTACGGCTTCCCCACTGACACAGAGAGGAGGGAAGAATGGCTGGCTCAAGTCAGCAGGAGCAATTTAACCATCACAAAAGAAAACAACCGCAACAAAACATGTGAGGTAATCATATATCACACGAGACCACTCAAGCCGCTGGAGACGCTGTAGTACATATGCCGAGCCTGTAAGTGGCGCTGTACTTCTGCCACAAAATACACCAAAAGCAGCGAAGAAGACGTCCTGTGGTGCATGGTTGCCATGGTTGCCCTACTGTTTATTCTCCGTGGTGGACGCTCTGGCTCTTTTTCTCCCTCCCCGAGGCAAGCGTGTGCTCCTGTATAAATCTCTCCGATAGTCCACCAGCAGATGAAAAACACCCACCTCTCCGCCACTTCCAAGGGACGAGGAAACCGTGCGGCAGTTTCCGTTAGATTTTTTTTCCGCCGGTCAACATGTCCGTTAAAGTTTATATCTTCCGGACAAAATTAGAAAAGTGCCGGTCAGAGGTCTTCTTTGTTATTTATTGAGCTTTAAAACAAATTGATAACGACTCTATATAAGAATACAAAATGGAGCCTCTCTTTTCCTCCCTTTCTTCTGACAGCCCAGCAGCTGATCTCTGAGCAGGAGAGGTGGGGAGAGGCGGGGCTAATTGCTTCATCGTTATCAGGAAATGATCGTATAGGCCAAGGCGTAGACACGGAGCCGTTTGGCCCCCCAGAGCGTTGCGTACCCAGATCTACCCACCTTGGGACCCGTTATCGTTATCTGCGTTTCCCTGTCGGCCTTGTGTGGCCAAACCTATATGATAGAGAACTGTAGCGGATACGACCGTTACCGTTCTCGTGTGGCTGCAGCCTTAAACTGGGCCATGCTGCATAATGAGATATTTCACTTTAGGTATTTAAAGTATCTTTTGATCTGCTCATACTTTTATACTTTTAATTAAGTATAATTTTAAATGCAGTACTTTTACTTGTAACTGTGTATTTTTACACTGTTATATTGCTACTGTTACTTAGTCAATAATCTGAGTGCTTTTTCATCTCCGTTTGTGTGTTGTGAGGTGAAGAGGGGAACTTGGAATCATCTCTTCTGTACATAATGGAAGAAAATATTTTGGACGATATTAAAAACAAGACAACCATATAACTGTAACACACATGCATGTTTATTGCACATCAAACAAGCAAGGTGATGACTGAACATCTCAGAGCCAAACCTCTCCCCCCCCAGGCAAATAATGACACACTACACTAAATGGAAAACATGAGAGCTACAGGAAAGACAGCCCATAGAAAACAACTGAAATATCAGCTAGAAACCCCAAATGAACACACACACAGTAAATCGGGTGTTATATATTATCAATTTGCATGGCGTGTTCTCCAGCCCCTGTCCGTCTGTTTGTGGAGAATATTCAACAGTACAATAACTTGAACTCTTGAGTTCTAAAGCTTCACATGGACATTGAGTGGGAGGAGGCTGCTCATTGTCATCAATGTTTGGAAACTCCATCAGTTTATGAAAAAATACTGATGTAAGGCTTTGAGGTAACTATATCCAAGGTCAAAAAAACATAAACGCTTAAACATCCAATAAGTTATTTACCAGACCAAATGACTAAAAGCATTGCAGCAATGTTCATTCCACTTAAAACAAATACAGCAAACCTAAAACAATATAAATGTTTTCCTGAGGGTGGTGTTTAAGGGTGGAGCCACACGAGGACGATAACGCAAACGGACCGAAATCGATATCAAAAAAGTCTTCCGTCCACACGCAATAGGCACCAGAAACATGTCCGTTCACACGAGACCGCTCGAAAGCGCTGGAGACGCTGTCTACATATAGTCCACCAGCAGATGAAAAACACCCATTTCTCCGCCTCTTCCAAGGGACGAGGGAACCGTGCGGCCAACCCTGTCTCCTAAAAATTACGTTCCCACAGAACTAAACTGCATTCTCAATTACGTTTAGCTAGAAACGTATTTACTCCCACGTTACGTTTGTTATGAACGTATCTCAAATACGTTTATTTTCTACATATCTTCTAGAAACATGTTTTCTCCCAGGTTACGTTCCTTATGAACGTATCTGAAATACGTTTATTTTCTACATATCTTTGCCAATAGTCATTTATAAATATCATTTTAGAGCACACCTTTGAAATCGACAATCGGGCTCGATATATGGTTAAATTAAAATCAGTAGGCGAGGCTGTAATTTCGCCAGCTGTTACTCTCATGTGCGAGGCAGAACATAATAGTTTTAACATGCCAAAAAGCTGCTGTGTCGTTCATTGCACCTCAAACATTAAAACAAATCCAGAGTTACGTGTTTCTGTACTTCCTCTAAGAAGAAAGGACAGTAACAGAAGAGCTCTGTGGCTTCAGGCTTGATCGCCGTTCAAATGACAGCGTTGGTTTCCCCAAAAGTGGGCGGGGCTGTAAAGTGAAGTAGATTTTACTGTCATCTATTATTCAAAACCATTCTATTTATTCTAACGTATTACATGCCAGTGTTTTATCTTTTTATTTATTTGTTTTTATTTTAAATCGTATAATGTCGGACTTTTTTTTGTCATCTTTGAGGAAAAGAAATGGGGTTTAGAGATTCAAAATAATGAAATCTGTATTTTTTAAAATCTCTTCCTTCTAATTTGTTATTCTTTTCTAAATAACACACTGTTATTTACTCAACAATAGCACACAATTATCCTTGTTTTTATTTATTCGTTTAATTCTATAATCTTGGGCATTTTAGCATGCTTTTTAGCCGTAAATAAAGTCACCAGAAACAGACGGGACATTTCGAGATTTAGGATGGCCCAAGACACTACACTACCCATAATCCCCAGCTATCGTTTGGGACTACAGTCCGTTGACAAACCCCGTGATGTTGCGCCAAGGTTACGCCGAGCGTCAAGCTCTTTGAAATGGAACGAAACCACGGCAGACTATTCAAAACTGGACTCGAACGCCCCACCAGAACTACACATGCTGGCTATTGTGTTTCGCAACATGTTCTCTATGGCACGTCTCTACTGGGAATTGTAGTTTTAAAAGACGTTTTTTCCCAAATGTAGAAGTTGACAGTATTAAACTGTGTACAGCCCTGGAGGTTTAGGCGATAGGAAACACATTGGTGTGTACACATTTAAAACATGTAATTACTAAATGGGTGAAAATCGCTTGTATCCATAATGGGCAGCATTAATATATACCCACACGACAGCTCATTGTTACTTTGTTATTCTACTCCACTACAATTCAGAGGTTAACCTGGTATTTTTACTCCACTACATTTAGTTTAGTTACTTTGCAGATTCTGATTAATGATGTGAAATATAAACAACCCTTAAAGCAGACTTTAGTTACACCTGAATACAATTCAGGGAAGGTGATTGTCAAGTGCCAACAATCAGGAGAGATATTTGATAGTTGGTGCTTGAGAAGACTAAACATTTATCTGCAGATCTTTATAAAGTATATTCATTACTCGTTATTCTCTACTAATAGTTAATTAAAAACTGTATAATGGCTATTTTGCATATCCCTTTCAAGATTTCAAGGTTTTCTAAGGTGTATTGATCTTATACACAACTTGGGTCGCAGGTTCCTCAACAGACATCTATCAATATGTGTGTACTGTATACCTCCACCATTAAACTGTCATATTCTGCACATTTCTTATTCTATCTACATACATAAGAGTATAATTAATGTGTATAATATCATTTAAAATAAGTGTTTCAACATAGTTAACATTGCAGGAAAGCAATATTTTAGACGTTAAGTACTTTGTCAGGCTTAATATTCATCTGTAGATAGATACCCCCAGAGCTTTTTTCTTGTTTAAAAGAAGACCTTAACCTAAAGTATTTTTTAATGTGTTAATAAAGGTTAATTCGTTTTTCTGTTTTGCACATCCTCCTATTAATATCTTTGAACATCCAGCACTAAACTGTTTTATTGTAGAGATCACTTAGTATCTTCTTGACTTTTTATATTCTATATTTCTATCATTGACCTTCTACTTTCCCCCTATGAAAGTATGTACTCTTAATATTGTTTTGATCAAATAAGATTATTCAACAAAAATAATTCAATAACATGCTTTAACCACTAGGCGGTGCACACAAGGTACACACAGCATACTAATAATAACTTTGTATTATTAGTGTAGACACTTATGTATAACATCTGAAGATGTGTAATTGTATTCATGTTTTTACGTAATTTTACAGGATATTGCTATACTATTTCTCTTGTTTTACTTCTTCACATTAATATCTGATTTGTAAAACATCACAGACAGAAAGGCATAGGCTATCCTTCATTTAATAGTAAGCTATTGAAATTGTGATTCCATAGATGTGTCTCCCATCACCCAAATCCCCTGACTATTCTCTCAACTCAGTATTTAGATTCTTATATTCAAAGAAAATCAGTAATATCTTTAAAAACTACAAGTCCTTTTTTATCAGCTGTGCACCGTTATGGTGTAAATATAACCAATATACCAATTGGATCAAATATAAAAGTCAGCCGAATTACTATTGATACTGCAAGGAGACGTATTTTGTGAAAAGAAATTGAAGATGTTGTTTAATTGTTGATATATTTATGATCCACGTCAAGTATTCAGTTTTGGCAGCAGTTCTCCTGTTTGTCTCTCTCTATAAATAAAGAATTACGGCAGATGTGTAATATTTAATGCAGCCGAACCGTGTATTACAATGCCGTTATGTGATGACTTCCAAAGAGAAAAGCAAGCACACTCTGAATTAGGTATTATTTTATTTTTCGTTGTCGGATATCATATCTCCATATCATATCAACACCATATCCCAGCGTGCATTGCGGCTAAAACATCCAATCAACAAGCTTCAAGCTGAGGATCTTGGGTAATCAGTTTAGTGGGTTTGTGGTGTGTATCGCTCAAAATGTCCCGTCTGTTTCCGGTGACTTTATTTACGGCTAAAAAGCCCAAGATTATAGAATTAAATGAATAAATAAAAACAAGGATAATTGTGTGTTATTGTTGAGTAAATAACAGTGTGTTATTTAGAAAAGAATAATAAATTAGAAGGAAAAGATTTTAAAAAATACAGATTTCAGTATTTTGAGGCTCTGAGCCCCATTTCTTTTCCTCACAGACGGAAAAAAAGTCAGATTATTATACGATTTAAAATAAAAACAAATAAATAAAAGATAAAACACTGGCATGTAATTTACGTTAGAATAAATAGAATGGTTTTGAATAATAGATGAGAGTAAATCTACTTCACTTTACAGCCCCGCCCACTTTTGGGGAAACCAGCGCTGTCATTTGAACGGCGATCAAGCCTGAAGCCACAGAGATCTTCTGTTACTGTCCTTTCTTCTTAAAGGAAGTACAGAAACACGTAACTCTGGATTTGTTTTAATGTTTGAGGTGCAATAAACGACACAGCAGCTTTTTGGCATGTTAAAACTATTATGTTCTGCCTCGCTCATGAGAGTAACAGCTGGCGAAATTACAGCCTCGCCTACTGATTTTAATTTAACCATATATCGAGCCCGATTGTCGATTTCAAAGGTGTGCTCTAAAATGATATTTATAAATAACTAATTATCATTATTATAAGCAAGACAATAAATGGCAAAGATATGTAGAAAATAAACGTATTTAAGTTACATTCATAACTAACGTAACGTGGAAGAAAATATGCTTCTAGAAGATATGTAGAAAATAAACGTATTTGAGATACGTTCATAACAAACGTAACGTGGGAGAAAATACGTTTCTAGAAGATATGTAGAAAATAAACGTATTTGAGATACGTTCATAACTAACGTAACGTGGGAGTAAATACGTTTCTAGCTAAACGTAATTGAGAATGCAGTTTAGTTCTGTGGGAACGTAATTTTTAGGAGACAGGGTTGGTGCGGCAGAGTTTCAGTTCGATTTTGTTTCGCCGGTCAACATGTCCGTTAGTTTAAATCTTCTGGAGAAAATTTGAAAAGTGCCGGTCAAAGGTCTTCTTTGTTATTTATTGAGCTTTAAAACAAATTGATAACGACTCTATATAATAATATAAGAATAAAAAACAGAGCCTCTCTTTTCCACAGCCCAGCAGCTGATCTCTGAGCAGGAGAGGTGGGAGAGGTGGGAGAGGCGGGGCTATTGCTTGTTATCAGAAAATGATCGTATAGGAGTAAACACGGAGCCGTTTGCCCTCCCAAAGCATTTCGTTTGCAGATCTACCCACCTAGGGACCCGTTATCGTTTTATGCATTTCCATGTCGGCCTCGTGTGGCCGAATCGTCTATCTCAGTGCTTCTCAAAGTGTGGTCCGTGGACCACTGGTGGTCCGTGAGCACCCCCTAGTGGTCCGTGAGTATATTGGTAATATTTCACATTTGAAATAAATTAATTAATTTAAGTTTTCCGCACTCTCGCGTGAATATCTCCGCAATGGAGCGAGCTTAAGTTTCATCACACATGTTGCCACTTGTTTGTACCATTTTCAGGCGATTTGTAATCTGTTCTAAAAAAACGATGTGTTTTTGGATATTTGTGGAGTTAGGTGGTCCGCGAGTGTTTTTTTATTGGTTAAGTGGTCCTTGGTATGAAAAAGTTTGAGAAACACTGGTCTATCTGATAGAGAACTGTCGCGGATATGACCGTTATCGTCCTCGTGTGGCTGGGGCCTAAGAGAGTAGTCAAAATACAAGGGCATTATTCACATCAAATTAAAGATGGATATTTTTGGACTGATGATGATCTGTAGAGGAAAGGTCAAGGGTTCACAAAAACATTCTGCATCATCTTCTGGGAACCAGTGATCTCCGATCCACCACACCACTGTACACACTGGCTTCTATTAGTGGCATGTTGTGATTTATCTTTAAAGCCTAACAACATTACACAGAGCTATGACACACACTGCACTGAGGGAACCAGTCACATGACTCGACATGCAATCCTCCATTATCTCATTAAGTCATTTTTTTTACTTTGAAGAATTGGACTTGTTCTCATGAACATCATCATTATATCACTCTGTTAAATTATGTGAAACTTTCTTACCCCACATTTTGGAAGGATGTTGCGTAAATTACATGTTTTTTTAGTGTGGAGATGGTTTCCTAACTTCATTCCGTCTTCCTGACTTGCTTTAGGCATTGAGAGGATCATTGTCAGAACTAATTAAGATATCCAGACAGGACATAACAGTTCTGATCCTTTCCCACAATAATATGTCATGAGGCTGTCAGACGCTAAGAATGATGACAATTTCCCAACAAAGTTACCACACACCCAAATCAATATACATTGGAATGATCTTTTTATGGATTACGTAATGTCTTTGTTTGAATCAATCACAAATTCTTTGTTGTAAAAACATAATGTTTCCGTTTCCACACAAAATCAACCAAACTTCACTGTCAACAAAATGATCGAGTGTGGTGGTTTGATTGTGGCTTCATGGCACACTTATTACTGGAATAGAGTGGTGCAGTGACGCATCCTAAAACCCGGGAGTGAGCTGCGCATGGGTTCACTCGACAAAAAAGCGATCTAATCGATAGATTTATGATAGATAGACTTATGATTCGAACATTATTCAACATTACTTTGCTTTTTTGTCGAGGGAACCCATGCGCAGCTTAATTCCGGGTTTTAGGACGCGTCACTGCACCACTCTATAAGAGGAACTGTGTAATGACCCGCCACAGTTACAAGCCTTTGATGAAAACAGTCATCTGCTAGATGGAAACCTTTTCAGACATATTGCATACGTGTTTTAAATATCCACAGATCAACATACCACTAGTGTACAAAAAGACAAGTAAGTGTGTGTGTGTGTGTGTGTGTGTGTGTGTGTGTGTGTGTGTGTGTGTGTGTGTGTTTCCTGTTGTCTGGTCCATTAGCTCAGCAGTTCAAGGTAGGTGACAGGGACTTTGCCCTTTTGGTTCCCTCGTTCTCCAATCAACCAATCAGGGTCCATTCCTGGTACAGTGTACACGGTGATGAGCTGGAGAGACAGAGGAGGATAGGTCAAGACACAATTGGAAAAAGATGTTTAACATTTAACTAATCATTAGCAAGTCATTTTCAAAGAGAAATCGGATTCACGCAGACCTCTGCATTGATTGATTTCATGAGTGTGCTTCACGAGGACCAAGGTATGTGGAGGATTCAAGTCTTTGACATTAGGTTTCCTGCACCACGAGGAAAAACATTACAGACGGAAACACTTCTCAATTTGGAAGAGCCACAGATAGTCGGGTAACTTCCTCTGTTACTCAGTAACCAGTAAGCTATTGATCAAAAGAACAATGGAAACACATTCTTAGTAATTAAGTAAGTAAGTAAAGTTTATTTTTAAAGCGCTTTTCACAGACAAAGTGCTTGACAAAACAATGAGACATCAACATAGCCACACATGTTAAGAAGTCATAAAAACACCAGAACATAATTAAGACGCAATAAAACAATTCTTACAAACAAAATAAAAACACAAACAAATTTAAAACATAGTATAAAATGGAATAAAATCAAGCACACCGGTCCCAAACAGAGTCCGCAGACCGTAGATGAGCGGGCAGAGCATTCCATAGTTCAGGAACCACAGCTGCGAATGCTCGATCACCGCGGTCTTAAGGTGGGTACGTGGGACAGACAGTACATGTTGCATGCGGGCTGATGTATAAGGAGGTATTAAGTCGGCCACATAAGCAGGAGTCTGACCGTGCAAAGCTCTGGAGGTGAGAGTGAGGACCACCTGTACACCTTTAAAGAGTACTCCATCGATTAGGGATTGTACTGATTGCCCCTAACCCAGCCCTTATCCCGGGCCTCTAACCAAAGTGCTTACTAATTTCAGGGTTACAGGTCCATTCCTGCACCACTCTATGCAGCGTGAAGAACAGAGGAGCGCCTGGCTTCAGAACTACTTTCCACAGGTCCAGAAATGTTTCCCTTTAAACATGTAGTCTTCTGCTCAAACCAACGCTGCCTCGGGTGACTTTACTTCACTTGTCTCCCTCTGGAGACACTAAGGGAATCAAACAAGTTAACATCCCCAACATCTAGAAACCCACTTTGCCGTGTAACATCGGTAGAGTTCTCCTTTAAATGTCATTTACACAAAGGTCCTATAAAGATGTGTTCTGTGAACTAGAGCTCAGCGCTGTGTGTTCTGTGAACATACTGAAACCCAAACCAGAACAGTTTGAATTGGATGCTAATGTTTGCCACTCAATTTCATTTCCAGCTTTTTTGCTAAAATAAATAGAAACCTTGTACCCACAGCGGTATAAAAAGTGGCTCACAAGAACACGTCTGGCTTGCCATGGCTGTACTGTCTGCCAACACTTCCAAAAGATGATATAAATGTTTTTCATGCATCCTTAGGAGACAGTGATTCAATGTTACCGTCAAACGCATTGTTGTTCAGGGCCACATTCAGCCACGTCTGAGTCGTGGGCTGGACCAGTAACATCATAGCATAATAACCTAGGAATAAAGCCAGGTCCAAATTGTTCCCTTTGTTTTGGTGCAAATATTCTGAACATCTTCACATTTAATGAACTCTCTTTTTACAAAACATTATGAACAACCTGCAATGTCTTAGTGTAAGAAGTGTGTGCAATTCGGACAGCTTTGTTCCTCAGTTTCTCCTGTACACATTGCATCACGACAGATCACATGAATCCACAAAGGCATAACACATCGAGTCCCCGGTATCTGGAACTGAACAATACTGTATTTTACTTTATGATCAAAACTACTTTTCAAGATCTAGAAATGATTTGACATTCATTTCCACATGTGTGCACTAATCCTGACCTCCAGCATACAGACTAGAGTGGGAACTATTTTCTTCCTTTGGATATTTTAGCTTGATTTCACTTACTCAGCCTACTGAAGATGATATAGACTACACTTGAAAACAAGAAGCCTTTTTCTCAGTATACATACTGTGGATATGCCCCTGCATCGTTTACATTGGAGTTGCAGTAAGAGATCACTTAGATACTCATTCCAAGTGAATTACTACAGATATCAATCATTCTTGCAATGAGCATATCGGCATGTTATCGGCACTGTTCATGTTCCAGTCACATAGCTTACTAACTCAAATACCAATATCTGCTTCCTGTTTAGGAGTTGGCCAGACATTGCTCCGTGTGCAGAGCTGTTAATGTGTGAGTCACACTCAGAATTCCACTGTACCTCATCAGCCAGAAGTGAAAGCTCGCTGGAATCATGGGCGTCGTAGTCATATAGGACCTTGGCCTTCCTGGTGCCTGTGACTGGGAGCTGTGTCTGCTCCATGGCCAGCGTGCTGGGCATCTGGCTAGACAAAGAGGAGACTGTGGCCCCTGGAGATGATGGTCCAGACAGGAATGCCGAAGAGACAGGGTCAGGGCAGGCGGCAGCAGGAGGCTGGGGGACGCTGGCAGCATTAGCACACCTGCATGAACATTAGAAGAAATAAACAAGAGCTGAGTTGTTGTAGTGGATTCCCAGGTTGTTTGTTTGAGGCTGTCAACGCTATTTCATTTCATTTCAAACCTTTATTTATACAGATAAATCCCATTGAGATCATTGATCTCTTTTCCAAGGGAGACCTGCTCAAGTAGTTCCACATGAAACATAAAAGCATAAACAGAACAACAAAAGGACATCATCCAGCATCATTTACATCATTATCCACATAAACAGGTACCAATAGCTTCCGATTGACTAGCATCCAACCGAGCTTTAAAAACATTTAGTGGCACCAGATTGTTCAGTTTCCATTTAATTTGCAGACTGTTCCAAGACAGAGGAGCTGCATCTAAAAGCTATCTTCCCTAAGACAGTCCTAGCAGTTGGCACATTTAATAAAACCACAGCATTCGATCTCAGGCAGTAGCCACTTACAATTCTCCGTGAGATCAGAGAGCAGATATAAGATGGAAGTTTCCCTAGCATGGCTTTGTATATAAAAATGTACCAGTGACTGAGCCTCCGTACAGTTAGTGAAAGCAAACCAGCCCTTGCATACAGGGTACAGTGATGGGTTAATGCTTTACAGTTTGTCACAAACCTCAGAGCACTGTGATACGCAGCATCTAACCTGACCAGGCAATGGGCAGGTGCATTCATATACATCAGATCCCCATAGTCCAGCACAGGTCAAAAGGTCACAGTGACTAGACTAGAGTTGTCAGCGGCGTTCTCAGTGTTCTTAGTCACGGTAAAAAATACAATACTGTAGAAAGTGTTTCTATAAGAGTCAGGTAGGGCATTCCTGACCTATAGGGCACTAAGTGTCTATAAGAGTCAGGTAGGGCATTCCTGACCTACAGGGCACTAGGTGTCTATAAGAGTCAGGTAGGGCATTCCTGACCTACAGGGCACTAAGTGTCTATAAGAGTCAGGTAGGGCATTCCTGACCTACAGGGCACTAAGTGTCTATAAGAGTCAGGTAGGGCATTCCTGACCTATAGGGCACTAAGTGTCTATAAGAGTCAGGTAGGGCATTCCTGACCTATAGGGCACTAAGTGTCTATAAGAGTCAGGTAGGGCATTCCTGACCTATAGGGCACTAGGTGTCTATAAGAGTCAGGTAGGGCATTCCTGACCTACAGGGCACTAAGTGTCTATAAGAGTCAGGTAGGGCATTCCTGACCTATAGGGCACTAAGTGTCTATAAGAGTCAGGTAGGGCATTCCTGACCTATAGGGCACTAGGTGTCTATAAGAGTCAGGTAGGGCATTCCTGACCTATAGGGCACTGGGTGTCTATAAGAGTCAGGTAGGACATTCCTGACCTATAGGGCACTAGGTGTCTATAAGAGTCAGGTAGGGCATTCCTGACCTATAGGGCACTAGGTGTCTATAAGAGTCAGGTAGGGCATTCCTGACCTATAGGGCACTAAGTGTCTATAAGAGTCAGGTAGGGCATTCCTGACCTATAGGACACTAGGTGTCTATAAGAGTCAGGTAGGGCATTCCTGACCTATAGGGCACTAGGTGTCTATAAGAGTCAGGTAGGGCATTCCTGACCTATAGGGCACTAGGTGTCTATAAGAGTCAGGTAGGGCATTCCTGACCTATAGGGCACTAGGTGTCTATAAGAGTCAGGTAGGGCATTCCTGACCTATAGGGCACTAGGTGTCTATAAGAGTCAGGTAGGGCATTCCTGACCTATAGGGCACTGGGTGTCTATAAGAGTCAGGTAGAGCATTCCTGACCTATAGGGCACTAGGTGTCTATAAGAGTCAGGTAGGGCATTCCTGACCTATAGGGCACTAGGTGTCTATAAGAGTCAGGTAGGGCATTCCTGACCTATAGGGCACTAGGTGTCTATAAGAGTCAGGTAGGGCATTCCTGACCTATAGGGCACTAGGTGTCTATAAGAGTCAGGTAGGGCATTCCTGACCTATAGGGCACTAGGTGTCTATAAGAGTCAGGTAGGGCATTCCTGACCTATAGGGCACTAAGTGTTTGTAAGAGTCTGGTAGGTGCAGTCCAGTACCTTAGCTCACTAAAAAGAGAGTAAAGTGAACCAGCGAGGTCTCCGTGAGGTAGTCTAGTCCTGCACGAGTGACTCGCTGGGAAAATTCTGTGGACTATAGGCTGACAAAAAGCTGAAGTCGATATTATATGTGAGTATACAGGAGGAGACACGCAACTTTCAAAAATCAATTTGAAACGACCGGATCTCGCAAACTCTTGCTGTGGGGTTGATCTGAACGGCTGAACGTGACGATAAAGGATTTTTTTGGCTTGGGTTAATCTCCATGTGAGGGTCACATCTCTAAAGAGAGGTGTCGAAGCACTCTCAAAAGCCTGAATCATCTGTTGAAATAATACATCGCACAAAATAAGCCGGACAGAATGTATAAGGGAATAAACTCTGTCATGTTTTACGTCAAATCTGTGTAATAATTGAGAAAAGAGAGCATAGTGAGCTGAGAGCTTCATCAGACAGGGGAAGCTCATTTGTGGTCAGCTGCTGCCCTCTGGTGGTGAACAGGGTGTAACCATATTCTGTGTTGTTCCACGCTGGAAACTCTGAATTCAGACTGTGTGCACGTCTGAATTAACAGGACATTCAAATAAATAAGAATAAGGACATTAAGAGTAACGACAAGATTTGTCCAGTGTATTAATAAATACAAGTGAACACATATTAACCTAGTCAGATAAATAGATACGAAGTCAAACATGGAAGAAGAATTTGAAAAGAGTGATTTAGGCGTTCCAATTCCCGGAAGCTTCCGCGAACAGTGGGAACAGACTGAGAGACAAGAAAAAGGCTTGTGCAGATCTGAGGTTCCTAAAAAATAAAATGATGGAAGAGGACAGGGAGGGGAGTTTCAACGCTCTAGTGACGTTGGCACACTCCTGTTCCCTCAGGACATTAAAGAAACACCAGTGTCAGCACATGCACCTACGGATGGAGAAATATTTGACTTTATTGCAAAATGCGTCAAAATGTTTAGGGATATAAATAAAGATGAAATCTCTGCCTCACTTGGAGGGAATGAAGGACAAAGGGAGGAAATAAATAAGAAACTATAATTTGTTGTTTTTAGCATAGTTTTTGTAGGATACAGTTACGTCACTTTGTGGTTTTATGAGAGGTTCTGAGAACTGATTGGTACCATTGCATTACAGGGTGAATTTCATGGTATTTGTCATTAACTGAGAATTTTACTTAATTATATTTCAGAGGAACTTAATTGCATACAGTAACGTTGAGGGAAAGTAAAAATAGGTTTTACTGAGTATATGAAGTACATGCAGGTTAAAGTTTGATTCAAATTGAATATAATAGTGGATTATTCCACCTAGATTACACATAGAAAGATGAGAATTTGTTAAACATTAGATAACGAACTCACTATAAGATATATATATATTGTAATGTTATTTAGGAGTTGTATTGATCATACAACAGTGAAGTTCAGCTCTAAGGGTTATGAACTGGCCTTGGCTGGTTACATTTGTTATTGAAGCCAGACTACAAGTCGTATGGTTTAATTTGTATTGAACTCAGTCTCCAAGCAGTGTGGTTTATATCTGCACATGTTTGAGTGTTCCCCTCCCCTTCCCCCACTCACATGAGGCCGGTGCTATACTGCTAAACTAGTGGGCCAGCCAGTTGGCATAGTGATGGTGGAATAGTGGGAGTAAAGATGTACACGAACAATGAGAGTAGATTAAGTTGTTTTGTCTTTCATGCTTTTCACCAAGGCTCATTTGAGTGGTTATTGTGTTAATGTAGTGTTGTTTTGTGTTATATTGTGTAAAATATAATGTACCCACACGCATGTGGTTTATTTGGCACAGTTCATTTTAAAGTCAGCCACCTCATGGCTAGATCTCATCTCTGAGAGTCCATTGGGTTAATGAGTGAGAGGTCCTTTTGTTCTTCAGGCCACATGTTCAGGTCATTTGACCCCATGAGGTCAAGAGTCATTCTGTTAGACCACAATCTTGTGTGAGACAAATCATTGTTCTAATGTCACATTTTGAATTACATAACATTTCATTTTGCTAAATCAATTTATCTATAAATGTTGTAGTTGGAGTTTGCTAACATTTTTAGGAACGACATGGTCCTACACTTGGGTCAAATGACATTACTGTGATCTGATTGGTGTGCTGCAGGTGTGAAATATGCGATGCTGGAAACATGTAGGTGTTGAACAACTTAGTTTGGGTAAATATGTCACAATGGATGAACCGATTATTAGAGGGAGTTTTAGTAATATCATTTGTTTGTTTTAACATTCACATGTTTCAGCATTCCTGACCTCAGCCGGTTTATTTTGTAACCCATTGGGAGAGAGATTTAAATTGAATTGTTCTCAGTAGCTGAATGTGATTACAGCAGCATTGGATAGTTCTGCACCAGCTTTTGGGTTCTCTGAATCAGTGTGTTGGTGAAGAGTTGCTCACTGCTAACAGAAGAAGTGTGCAAAGAACGCATCTGAGGAGGTTTGCTTGTGCCTCGTTGTCAAGGCAACAGTGGTGTGAAGAGGTACTGCGGTGTTGGGGGATTTCTGCTGTACAGAGGACAACGTGTGTCTGCCAAGTGATTCCTTCCCTCATCCCAATGCCAGGGAGTTTCCTTGGAGCCCACTGACCAGGGCCGGTCCTAGCTTTTTTGGGGACCCTGCCACTGACTACAGCCGCATCACTGACTGTGCTCATTATGACAAGATCTTGAGACATGCTGGTCTCAGACTGTTCAGACTCTGAAGGAATGATGCAATGATTTTACAGCATAATTGTGCAAGAGTTTCCCAGGGGGTGGTGAAGAAACCTTAATGCTTAGTGTTTAGATAGGAGGCTGCTTGTTTAAACGATGGTCTGGAATACTGAAAAGATTAAAGTTTAATATTCTTGGTTAGCAAACAAGACATCTGATTATTATGTCACACATAATAATCTTGACATAGAAACTAGCTATGGGTAAAACGTGTGGTTGTTATACCATTGTTATCATGAACAAAAGATAAATAAGGAAATAGTATCTGCTTAAAGATGAACGGATTTCATATCCTAGAGAGGATTAGTTATTGTGAATACTCCACAAGGTATCTACTAATGTATTTTAAAGAACCAAATTTAAAGAACTTGAATTGACTTGATAAATAAGTGAAGATAAGAAGATGTATTAACCATGAATTAATCAATTGGTAAATTAAAAATAGCGGTAAAGAGAAAACTATTAAAGTGAAAAATCATTCTAAAACACACTGATGGAAAAGGGGGGGGGCATGATGGAAGTATGCACTACACTTTAAGTAGTGGGTGTTTGGGAGTTAGGAGTACAGTGTAGAACCATATTCTTCAATCTTTTCATCATGTTTACAAATTATTATTTTAGAGTTTTTATTCATGTGTGAATTTGGTAGTGTTTTAATTTGTTACAGTATTGATCAGTTCAAAGGGAGAGTTTTAGTAACATCTCTATAAGATCAGACACATATTTCTTTATATAGGCCACGTTGAAGGGAAAGCTAGTTCTAAACAAAATATAGTATTTCAATTTGAGGTATTGGCTTCACCATTGTGGCATATATTCCTACAGGAGAACTTTTTATGGGGAAATAACTGTTGTTTGTTGTTCAAAATGTAGAGTTTAAAATTAAATTAAAATTAAAAACAGCTAATTTAATTTTGAAAAAGCAATATAATTGGGAGTAAACAAATGTGGGGCCTTGGATCACCCATTGTAAAGGTGCATATTATTGACAACCAATAAGGAGAAGGGGTAACTTGACCCACCCTGCAGTGGTTTTTAAAATCTTAGTTGCAGCTTCACAGGGAGCGCACGGCACCAGATTATGAGTTTAAACTCGGTGGCGACAATACCTATTGACGCAGCAACCACTGTAAGTAATATTCTTGTTTAATTAGACTTCTCTATTTCAGTTATTCTACTCTGTATAATTGTTCTGTAGTTATTGTAGCTAAAACGGCGCTTTTGAGAGAATTAAAATCTCAGATCTGCTCACGTGAACCTGTTGCACAGGTCTCAGTAGGCAATCAAGGCTGCATTAAAATAGGCAGGGCCTCTCAGCTGTCGCCCATCAGCTGTAGAGAGTTAACTAATTAGAGGGGCGTGGCACCACAGCAATCAGGTGTCCATTTAGGTAGCTCTTTCTTTGAGCGTCAGCTTCAGACAGACAAAGACATTGGAGTCCTGCGGGAGTCACGAGGAGGCAAATCCTCCTCTGATTAAGCTAATTACCGCTGGTGTCTTATTTTTCTTTTCTTTAGTTTTCTAGCCCCTCATGCTATAATCATGTGTATTTTCTAGTGATGGCGAGATGAAGCCTTATGAAGCCTTCGAGCCAATTGGTTCGCAAAAGAGTTCATCTCATGAGGCTTCATCATGGGCTTCATTTGAACACAAACCCCCTGTTGGTCAAAGTGTGTAACACAGGCAGATTGGACATCTCAACAGTGTGCTCTATCTCATACCGAGTTCCCATTGAGCAAAGCCTTAGAATAACTCTAAACAACGAACATAACATCATATTTTCATGTTAACAATATTGTTTTTATTCCAGTTTAATGATTGTGATTGAAAAGCCTAAGGAGGCTGGTAAACATTGCAAAGAGGGATTTGTATTCCTTAATAATATTCATAAACTTGTTGTAGCCTGAGAAAGGCTAAACCACATCAAAGAATACATTTATTAACTACATTATCTCATTTAGCTGTAGCTTTTATAAACAACAAAAAAATACGTATTGTTCAGTCGTTGAACCAGGGACCCTGCGGTCATGAGTCAACTGATTTCAGGCTGAGCTACAGCACACACACTAAAGCTCCCTGAAAACACTGCAAGATATGTATTCCTGTATTTATTGATGTTTTTATTGATGTTTTTATTCCTACATTTATTTATGATTGCATCCATTTATACTTATGACATGTTCCGACCTCTATAAGTGAGGGTCTGAGCTCTCTTAATTCCATCGTGTCACCGGGCCCGGGTACAGGAGGGGTAATATGGTTCTTGTTATACATCCATGGGTATTATGAGCGTTGTGGTTCAACCAGTATCTCTAGGGCTCTGGGTTCAACCATAGACTGTAATGGGTTCAACCGATCTGAATCGCTTCCTGAAGCAGTCACATGGTATCGACAGGCAGCGAGGCTTCGTTTGTCATCGATGACGTCACTGGCCCAAAACGATACAAGCCTCGATACATGCTTCACAAAAAGCTTCGGGGATTACTCGACACACGCTCCGAAGCCTCGGCGCAATACCTAACATCACTAGTATTTTCTCCATTCCTGTTCATGTGTCTTCTCGCAATTATCACTGGCCCCGTGTATCTCCTAATCGCTATAACCGGCCTGCTCTCGTCTATCCCACGTGCTCCACTGAGATCCAACATCTAGTTTCAGGCGGCCTGTGGAACTGCCAGTCAGCTGTTCCTAAGGCTGACTTCATCTCTGGCTACGCCTCCCTGCAGTCTCTGGATTTCCTTGCTCTCACTGAGACCTGGATTACTCCATCCAACACATCCACCCCAGCAGCTCTCTCCACAGCATATTCCTTCTCCCATACACCCAGACCCACTGGCAGAGGAGGTGGCACTGGTCTCCTGCTCTCTCGCAAATGGAGCTTTTCCCTCTTCAAGCTACCTAACTTCGCTCCTTCCACCTTTGAATTCCATGCCGTCACAGTAACCCATCCTATACAATGAACCATTGTTGTTCTCTACCGTCCATCAGGCGCCTTGGGAGACTTCTTGGAGGAATTAGATCATCTCCTCTCACACATCCCTGAAACTGGCCCTCCCGCTGTACTTCTCGGAGACGTCAACCTCCAGACAGGGAAGATAGACGAACTAACATCTCTGTTAACCGCCTTTGCTTTCTCACTGTCTCCGTCTCCACCGATTCATAAAGCTGGCAGTGTCCTTGATCTCATATTCTCAAGGAACTGCACTACTTCTAACCTCTCTGTAAACCCGCTCCACACCTCCGATCACTTCTTCATTTCATTCTCTCTACCCCTTTCCAAACATAACAAACTAATCTCTTCTCATCCTGCACCTGTCCGCCGTAACCTCCGTTCCCTCTCCCCCTCTACCTTTGCCTCCTCGGTGCTCTCAGCCCTCCCTTCCTCCGACTCGTTCCAACTCCTGCCTCCAAACTCTGCTGCAGAAACTCTCCTTTCTAATCTCTCATCCTCTCTGGACTCTCTCTGTCCTCTCACATCTCTGCAGGCTCGTCAGTCCCCTCCTGCTCCCTGGCTAAATGACGCACTGCGTGCTAATAGAACCGTCCTTCGGGCAGCAGAGCGGAAACGGTGGAAATCCAAACACCGTGACGACCTCCTAACCTATCAGGCTCTCCTCTCCTCTTTCTCTGCTTCGATCTCTCAGGCAAAAAGCACTTTCTTTCAAGACAAGATCCAATCTTCCTATTCCAATCCCAAAAAACTATTTTCCATCTTCTCCACCCTCTTGGACCCCCCCAAAGCCCCTCCCCCTCCTCCCTTCTGTCAAGCGACTTTGTTAACCACTTTGAAAAAAAGGTTGATGATATTCGCTCTTCTTTTTCTGACTCACCTTTACTCACCACTGGGTCACCAGACCCTCCTTTCACCCACACACTAACCTCCTTTTCCCCTCTCTCGCCAAGTGAGGTTCTTACCCTCATTACCTCTGCCCGCCCTACCACCTGTCCTCTGGACCCTATCCCTTCAAACCTCCTTCAGACTATCGCTCCTGATATTCTACCGTTTCTCTCCCATTTCATCAACACTTCTCTAACTTCTGGTCACTTTCCAAACACTCAAGGAGGCAAGAGTAAACCCTCTCCTAAAGAAACCCACTCTCAACCCGTCTGATGTTATAAACTACAGGCCTATCTCTCTCCTCCCGTTCCTGTCTAAAACACTTGAACGCGCTGTCTTTAAACAACTCTCCTGTTATCTCCATCAGAACAACCTTCTGGATCCGCACCAGTCTGGTTTCAAGGCAGGTCACTCCACAGAAACTGCCCTCATCGCTGTCACTGAGGCACACTGCCAAAGCAGCCTCTCTCTCCTCTGTCATCATCCTGTTGGACCTGTCTGCTGCATTCGACATGGTGAACCATCAGATCCTCCTTCGCACTCTCCAAGAACTTGGAGTTTCAGGCTCTGCACTTTCCCTCCTCACCTCATACCTCAAAGACTGTACCTACAGGGTAACTTGGAGAGGGTCCGAGTCCGACCCTTGTCAATTAACTACAGGGGTCCCTCAGGGCTCTGTTCTTGGTCCCCTCCTCTTCTCCCTGTACACAAACTCACTCAGATCTGTCATTAGCCCGCATGGTTTTTCATACCACTGCTACGCTGACGACACCCAATTAATTGTGTCCTTTCCCCGCTCAGAGACCCAGGTCGTTGCACGCATCTCTGCTTGTCTAGCTGACATCTCTCAGTGGATGTCCACTCATCATCTCAAGCTCAACCTTGACAAAACTGAACTGCTTTTCCTTCCGGGAAAAAATTGTCCCACTCTTGACCTGACAATCAACATCGGCACCTCTGTTGTTTCCCCGACTCAGACTGCAAGGAATCTGGGTGTGACCCTAGATAACAACCTGTCCTTCACTGCAAACATCGCTGCTACAACCCGTTGCTCCAGATACACGCTCTACAACATCAGGAAGATACGTCCCCAGCTGACCCAGAAAGCCACGCAGGTTCTGGTCCAGGCTCTCGTCACCTCACTCCTAGACTACTGCAACTCCCTCCTGGCTGGTCTACCTGCATGTGCCATCCGACCTCTGCAGCTCATCCAGAATGCAGCGGCTCGTCTGGTCTTCAACCTTCCTACATTTTCCCACACCACGCCGCTCCTCCGCTCCCTCCACTGGCTTCCGGTAACTGCTAGAATCCACTTCAAGACACTGGTACTTGCGTACCATGCTGCAAATGGATCTGGCCCTTCCTATATCCAGGACATGGTTAAACTGTACACCCCAGCGCGTGCTCTACGCTCTGCATCAGCCAAACGACTCACTGCACCCTCGCTGCGAGGGGGACCCAAGTTCCCATCAGCAAAAACACGTGGGTTTACTATCCTGGCTCCAAAATGGTGGAATGAGCTCCCCATTGTCATCAGGACAGCAGAAAGCTTACACACCTTCCGGCGCAGACTGAAAACTCATCTCTTTCGACTCCACCTCGAGCGATAGAATTACTAACAAAGAATTGCTAACAGAGCACTTATATACTAATAAAGGACTGGCTTATCTAAAGCCAGTTGAGTAGTACTTGAAATACTTGGCTCTATGAAACCTGGTGTACTTTATGATTCTGTTTTCTTCAAGGTTGTGTCTTCCTGGTCGAATGTACTTATTGTAAGTCGCTTTGGATAAAAGTGTCAGCTAAATGCAATGTAATAATGTAAAAAAGACAAAGCGTCACCACCTCCTAATGGACATCTATTTAATTAGTAATTAACTGACATTTAGAGATGTTAAAAAGTAAAAACATACCTACCATAAGTGATCATTCCTAAATTCAACTACAGTACAAACCATTGATAAAATTACTTCTGTTTTTAAATCCTTGATAAAGGAAGGAGTGATTGTTACATGTTCGGACACCCAAGGTTCCACGCACTGTTAGGGAGGTTAATTAAACGTTGTTCTTTAAGTGGACCAGAATTGGAGATAAATAAATATGAGTTATGAAATACATGGCAGATCTTTACAGATCCTGATAATGTTTTGACTCAAGAAAATAATTATATGCACAAGTTTCTGAATTAGATCTATTGGACATTTTAATATAGATTAGGTGTTAATGAACTGCAGTAGTAGTACTATGAGGAAGTGAGTTTTGTACCAAGTTGCAGGAAATGTGGGAAACAGCTGTCCCAATGAAAAGTTAGAGATATCTTGAAAAGTATAGTTGTAATCGTGAATTAATTAATGACGGCGCTCCATATATGACAGATTTTTGTAGACAAAGGATACTGGCCTATGCTGACATATCAAAGTCTCTGCAGAGCACTACACATGGCCAAAAAGACTGAGACCAAATTACCTTTGACCCTGACCGACAGTGTAACTTGAGAAGCACTGTCAATGACTGACTCTGGGGTGAACCTGACCAAACTTGACTTTACAACCTGACAGTGTGAGTGAGAGTGTATGTCTGCATGTGATCAGAGCAACTGTATGATTTAAAACAATGACTAATCAAGCATGCTTTTGGACTAACACATTATTTCTGGGGCTCTGTGGGCAACGGGAGGTTTCCTACAATTCCACAGAATTGAAAAACCGCACTTGTGACCCGTTTCTAATCTACTTGACAGGAGGTGGCGGTTTGCAGAATGTGAAACTCAAACTAAAACATGAAGATTCTGTTTCTTTTAGGACTGAAAGATGGAGAGAAACACTTCATTTCACTGGAGTGTTTACTGTGGGAAATGATTGATGTACATTTGTGAATAATGTTTGGTATTTTCTTATAATCCATTATGACTTGAAGGTTTTCTTCCCATACAGGATTTTGTTACACATGGGTTCATGTGTAAAAAGGGGGAGTGTAAACTTCACAATCTACATTTTTCAATCTGACCATTGATTGACAGTTTTAGAATGAACCTGCTCCATATCTGGGGATAAGATACTGTTTGATGGATTTTGACATGTTTCTAGTATTGATTGAGTTATAGCAGGTAACACAGATGCAGAATCAGTGGCCAAGGGGCTACCAGAGAGATGTAACTCCAGAATGGAGTACTGAAGAAGTTGACCTGTGGTGATGAAACCATTTTGTAATATTAGGTATTAAAGTAACTGAGGTTTGAAATGTAGAAAGAACATATTACAGTTAAGCTAAAACATAGTAATGTAATGAGACAGAATTTAATTTAACTAGCCTGGTAAAGAAGTAAAAGCCATAGACTTTATTGTTTAGGTCATTATGGGGATATACATTTCATCTAAGTTCATAATAAAGACATTTGATGACAGTTTGTTGGAATTCTGTATTCATACGCAGTGGGGGATCAAACAGCTGAGGGCCCAGGAGCCCTGAGCGTAGGCTTGAGGGATTTGTATCAGATTTCTCCACACAGGTTGCTGGCGCCAAAAGGGGGACCCAGGAGGCCGACACAGCGGAGTTCGTCTGACTGAAGGTCATCAGGACAAAGTGGCTCAACCCCAGGCTCTCCGGCCCCGACCGAGTGACCCAGCGGACCTCTCATGCCGGCCGCATAGGAGGAAAGGGGGACAGCTGGTGCCTGTGTGCGGCGGGGAAACCACCTGCTAGGACCGGGGACGACATCAGGACGGACGTGGCCCTCGCAGAGGAGGTCGACTCGGAAGGAGCCATCAGTGGACCGAAGGAGGAGGATCGTGAGGACATCTCTCCAGCAGTCGACTCGGGAGGCGCCATCAACGGGCCGGAGGAGGAGGATCCGAAAGACATCTCTCTAGCAGGCAGCCCAGAAGCCGCCGTCAGCGGATCGGGGGGACAAAGACACGGCAAGCCAAGACCGCCCAGGGGACTCCACTCTCCGCTGAAACAGGTGGATATGGCCGGTGTGGAGTTTGTTCTAATACCCCATTTTTTGAGGAACTTTGCTTCAATATCCCATTTTTTGACGGAGAAGCTGCCCCTTCCTATTCGTACCAAATGGCCTTGTTGGCTTACCCGTCGGAGGAGGACGAGCACGATGACTCAGCCGACAAGGACAATTTGTTAACATATTTTGGTCTCCCTCCACTGTCATAAGAAGTTGTTATGGTGGACTGTTCCTAAGGGTTTAAAGTGCTCTAAATCCCAGCGACTGATGGATTTATATAAATGTTGGGGAACAGACAGTAGAAAAGAATGACAGTGGTTATGTTCCAAATGCTGTGGATAAGTTGATCTCTGAAGGTGAGATCAAAAGAGGGATTAAAGCTAACAGATATTGTTCTAAACTGTATTAAAATAAACAGGTATTATCTTGAACTGTATTGAAGTGAACATGTATTATTTGGGACTGTTTTAAAGTAATCCTATATATATATAAACCTTCTTACTTACACTCCATGACCCAGACACCCTGACACACACGCACAATACACTCCCTGACCTAGATATCTCCACACACACACACACACACACACACACACACACACACACACACACACACACACACACACACACACACACACACACACACACACACACACACACACACACACACACACACACACACACACACACACACACACACACACACACACACACACACACACACACACACACACACACACACACACACACACACACACACACACACACACACACACACACACACACACACACACACACACACACACACACACACACACACACACACACACACCACACACACACACACACACACACACACACACACACACACACACACACACACACACACACACACACACACACACACACACACAACACACACACACACACACACACACACACACACACACACACACACACACACACACACACACACACACACACACACACACACACACACACACACACACACACACACACACTTTAAGCCACCACTACTGTATCTGCTCCTACAAAGTACAGAGAGCAGCCACATACTCAGGGCTGGGAGGGACAATTTGGAAATGTAATCTGTTACAATCACTAGGTACAAGTCAAAACATTTAATCAGCAACATAATCTAAGTATCAAAATATAAAAGTAATGTAAGCTGATTACTTGCCGTTACTTTTTGGTCAAATATAAAATGCAATTAAAATAACTCAAAGAGAAAATAAATAACAATAAGATGTTTTTTACTTTTTTGTTTACATGTAATGATGAAACCTTAGAAAAGAAGAAACCAAGATATTTCATTTAACATTTTTTACAACAGTAATAGTTCACAAATGCTGTTAAAGCTTAATACATTAATCAAAAGCCTAGACTGTAATTGAAATAAACAATAACAAAATAAATGTATCAAAAATAAAGAAGAATTAAAGTAGCCTTAATATAATCCATAAAGAAAATGTATCTACCTATAATATATCGATCTTTATATCAAAATGCTGCTAGTCATTTAAACGTAACGGTAATCTGATTACTTATTGCATGTCATTTTAACCGAATAAAGTTACCTTTTTTTTGCATCCTGATTATGTGCTCCGTTACATGCCTGCACATACTGGCAGAGTGATGGTGTTCTGTGTTGAGAGGATGTATGTCTCTTGACGCTGCTGTGGTGCCAAAACAACAGCTGTCACCCGCTCAACTAAAAAACTGATTTGGAAGCTTGATTCTGGTATTTCGATAGATTTATCTTTAGAACTTTAATGTATTGTATAATTAGTAAAGTATTTTTCCCCATCAGCTCCTTTATTTCAGAAACTTACATTTCTTACAATTATGATACTCCTAAATAAAGCAATTTTATTGTTGTTAAAAACAAATCAATTCACTGATTGACTCAATTGAGTTTTTTTATCATTAGCCCTTTGGAGGTAGACAGTTTGAGTCTACACAGATTTACATTTCACTACAGTCTGTCCATTCTATAAACCTACAGACTCTCTAAATGAACACCACTGCTTAATTAAGACGGTTTGTTTGCTGATCAGGCGTCAAAAAGATTCCTGCATCAAGACATTAGTTTAGGTAGTGAAAAAGACCATTTAAGTCTACAAGTGTGGTAAATCAGTTTTGCGTCAGTAGGGAGTTGTGTTAGAACCACAGGCATGCAGCCACCAACACCAGTGACGAGGAGTTTGTTTTTCCATTTTCCTTCCAGTCTACCGACCTCAGGATCAGTGTTTTTCAGAGTGAAGAGAGTAATAGTGATTTATATTAATCATGATTCATGAATGTTTAAAGGTTACCGATCATGCTATTTTTAGGCAATAGCATAGGTCTTAGATATATAAAAATATATAAAAACATGTCTGAAGTGTTTTGCTCAAAATACCAAACAGATCACCCATTCTAGCCATGCCTCATATCCCTCCGTGTCAGCCCTGTAACTAAAGTGCTGATTCGGGGTATAAAGCTTTTAAAAAAAAAAAAAAAAAGATTATGCCTGCTCATGCGGGACCCGGCAGATACTGTCTTCTTTACACATACTCTCTCTCCAGTACAGGTTAGCTCTGAGTGTTAGCGATGCTTGCTAATGTAAACACAGACCATATTACTTCCAAAACACGTCGGGCATTGTTTCTGATGGCAACTTTCTGGTAGGGCCGTGGGTCCACCATCCGATATGACGTACGTCATACGCAAATCTGAATCAGCTCCGTTGTTCCCCAGTTTTTAGAGATTTGGGTACGGAGGACACACTTTGTGAGTTCCCTGACACAAAGGGGACACATATTTATGTATAAAAGACATCACAAAGTGCATTTTGCATGATAGGTCCCCTTTAAAAAGGTAAATGAGAAGATTAAAGTAGTGGGGTGACACCATGTGGGACCAAAATTCACCTTGCTTATTGTGTTGCCACACGGACCCTTTAGTGGGGAACACCTGTAGCTTTAGCTGCCATTCCTGCTAGCTCATCAGGCAGAGCAGTGCATGTGTTAACCTCTCTGATTAATGGATTATAAAGATTGGAACTCCATTCTTAATACACCGCCTCCGACTCTCTTTTCACGGCACTACACTGGTGACCCCGACTTTTCCGAGAAAGTTTCCGGAAAATTAACGAACATGGCTGAGCGCGATGTTTTCATAAAGCTGCCGGAATTCTGGGAGCACGCCGCGGAGGCATGGTTCGCACACGTGGAGGCACACTTCACCTGCCGACAGGTCCGTGACGGGGACCTGAAATACTACCATGTGGTAGCAGCGCTGGGGAGCTCCACGTCGTCCAGGTTGGTGGGATTTATCGCAGCCCCCCCCACACCATGGCAAATATGAGGCGATTAAGGCCCTTCTCCTTGAGACATTTAGCTTATCTGCTAAGGAGAGGGCCCGCCAGATACTTGACATTCAAGGCCTAGGAGACAGCAAGCCATCCCAGCTAATGGAGAAAATGCTAAATCTGCTAGGGGGGGAAGATCCCCGGATTTTATTCACGGAGATTTTCCTGCGTCACTTGCCTCCCCGGGTCCAGACGGTACGGAGGTGTTTTCCAAGGTGGACCTGGTGCGTGGATACCACCAGGTGTCCATGCACCCTCTGGACATTCCCAAGACAGCAGTGATAACGCCTTTTGGACTTTTTGAGTTCCTGCGGATACCTTTTGGACTCAAGAATGCCGCTCAGACGTTCCAGCGCCTGATGGATTCAGCCGCTCGCCTTTTTCAGCCGCCAGCTGACGCCCAGAGAACGCAGATACAGCGCTTTTGACCGTGAGCTCCTGGGTCTTTATTTGGCTGTGCGGCACTTCCGTTTCATGCCGTTTACGGCGTTTGTCGACCACAAGCCACTCACTTTCGCCATGTCAAAAGTGGCGGAGCCTTGGTCGGCACGTCAGCAGCTTTCCTACATCTCTGAGTTCACCACAGACATTAAGCACGTGGCTGGCAAGTTAAACCTGGTTGCAGATTGCCTCTCCAGAGTCGTCCAGTTGGGCCTGCACTATACTCGCATGGCGGTGGATCAGGTCACAGACCCCGGCGCCCAGGCACTGAAGGTGGAGGGCGCGGGGCTGCGCTTGGAGGACGTAGTGTTCGGCGACGCGGGCGTTACCCTCCTGTGTGACGTCTCCACAGGCCTGTCGCGGCCAGTCGTTCCCACCAGCTGGAGGCGCTCTGTGTTCGAGGCAGTGCACGGACTGTCACACCCCGGCATTAAGCCTTCGGTGCGCTTGGTGGACGCGAAGTTCGTCTGGCATGGGCTGAAAAAGGACGTGAGGACTTGGGCTGGTGAGTGCGTGGCTTGTCAGCGCGCTAAGGTGCACCGCCACACGAAGGCCCCGTTGGAGCGTTTCCTGGTGCCTGAGAGGAGGTTTGATCACGTCAACATCGACCTGGTTGGTCCATTGCCCTCCTCTCAGGGATTTTCCTACCTCCTCAACATGGTGGACAGGACGACCCGTTGGCCAGACGCGGTCCCGCTCGTTTCGACGTCTGCCGCGAACGTTGCTCGGGCCTTCATTGCAACGTGGGTGTGTCGTTTTGGCACCCCGTCGGACATTTCCTCAGACAGGGGCTCTCAGTTCACGTACGAACTCTGGAATGCCGTGGCAGGTGGTTTGGGGGTTAAGCTGCACAGGACTACCGCTTACCACCCTCAGGCTAACGGCCTCTGCAAGCGCTTCCATCGCTCCATGAAGGCGGTCCTCAAAGCCGGTCCTCAAAGCCGGTCCTCAAAGCCGGCTTACGGACGGGAATTGGGTCGACAAGCTGCCCTGGGTGATGCTGGGCCTGAGGACTACGCCTAAAGAAGACCTGCAGTGCTCTACGGCTGAGATGGTCTACGGCAGGGATGGGCAACTTTGATGGTGGTGGGGGCCACATCATTGATGTACTGGCCACCAGGGGGCCGCAGATTCACTTGGAACACACACACAAAAATTCCATTTGTTGTATGTAATTATTAACAAATATACTAAGTCTGACATCTTCATTGACATTTTACAATCAAAGGGAACATCCCCAAAAAATGGGAACATCCTCTAATAAGCTCATTAGTAGACCTAACTAGGGATGCTCCGATACTCACTCTCTACCGATCGATCAGTGCTCTCTAAACATGCCGATCGCGAGAGCCGATCGCATGACGTAAAATACATGACACTTTTCTCTGTGCGCGGCAATACAAGCTCGTCACTCGTTACTGGATCAGTGAGCTGCATGAGATACTGACAGGCTGTCAGGAGGGGGAGAGAGAGGGGGAGAGAGAGAGGGGGAGAGAGGAAAAGAGAGTGCTTCCGCTCATTTCTCCCGAATAATGTACATCCTTTGAATGTAATAATTAAGTTGATTGTTGTTTGTGGAAGCTCCAGTGAATGAGCCCCATTAACTGAGTTAAACATCACTTTAAATGGAAGATTTAACGTGATGTTTAAATCTTCCATTTAGGCCCCGTCCACTCGATCGGTATCTGCCGATACTGATTCCGGCCCAAAAATTGGCGATCGGAGCATCCCTAGACCTAACCTTTTCACTTTAAACTTTTAAACATGTTCGGGAGGCACTGTGATGTCACTGTACCAGCCACTCATATGACCAACGAACAAAACAAACAAAGGACAATGGGATTCTATATTATTCTTTTAAAACAACATGGAAACGAGGGAGACGTAGACACATCAGCAAGAGACGCTGAATGTGCTTAACTACAGGAACACAAAGCACTACACTGGGAATATAAGGTTGCATGATGATGATGAATATAATTTAAAACAGGAAATATTTCAGTACAAGTACACGGACACGCTTTTTTAGGACTCAGTTAGTATTACACTAGCTCTGTCCGGAGGATTCTAGTTCGGAAACACCGATATAGATTGACGGCTGCTGCTGTTGCTGTGGATGCTATCCTCTAAAGATGGCCGCGACACCCCAGAATGCACCACGATCCCATTGCCTATACACATGCTACAGAAGAAGCTAGCAGCCGCAGTGAATCCTCACTTGTGGAGCTCCCTCTGCAGGTCCTGCATGTAGTGGTGACACTGGGCGTAGTAGGTGGCCTGAGCCTCGGCAAAATCCTGTAAACAGCGCAAGTGGTTGAGCTGAGGAGAGAGAGAGAGGAGACAAATCAGTCCCCAGCAGAACACAACCAAACTAACAACGGACATTATACTCGGCTCAACATATGTGCTAATGAAACTCTTCTTAGAGGGGGAGGCGATGATGATATGTCGGTTTAACTACCCAGAGTCTGCGGGTCTCGTTCATTCCTATGAGAGCTGCTCATTGACGCATGACGACAAAATGGCCTGACATTTTCGAGAGCAAAACGTCACAAATTACCCATCATGCCTAGCTGTCAGAGCAGAAGTACCCGTATGTGCGCTCATATAGCATGCCCAGTAGAGTTTCCCCTTATACCCCGCCCCCCGAGAGAGAAAATGAATCTGGATTTGGCTTTTAGCGCATTTTACAACTTTAAGGACCTAATGAATCTAATAAGGCTATAAAAGTGATAGTGTTGGGTAGTTTTATTTAGTTAAAAAAAATATATATCCGCTAATTTACAGACGTCTCTTTCCCAATGTTAGTGAATGGGAAAAAGTATTTCTGGGCCGGGTGACATCACGGACTGATACGGAAATTGTAGTACCGCCGTTTGGCCAGTACGAATATTTTCTTCAGAGTCCAGCGCACTTCCCAGGGGCTTGCTGCTGTGTTCCCGTTAGTGTTTACTTCCTGTCTGTCTTCTTCTGCTGTTCCCTTTAGTGTTTACTTCCTGTCTGTCTTCTTCTTCTGCTGCTGCTGCTCCCTTTAGTGTTTAATTCCCGTTTGTCTTCTTCTGCTGTTCCTGTCACTACCCGATCCGTCACCCTGCCCGATCGGTTCTGCGCATGTGCGAGAGGGTCCGCCATGTTGGACAACTCCGGACGGCAACACCAGATGGACACTTGACACAGTGGCTTTTAGCAAAGCTCAAAAAGAAAACTCGAGAGAGATGAGTTATTGTTATTACAACGTGACTTCACTATTATTTAACAACTCTTTTTATTGGGTTCTTTTATTTGGGGTTAAGTACATTGTCAGAATAAGTGAGAAATGAATGTAACTTCTGTTAGACAGCCATATGCCATACATTTTTGCATACATTCACAGTAAATATGTATTCAGTATGATAGCTGTCTAACAGAAGTTACATCTATTTCTCACTTATTCTGACAATGTACTTAACCCCAAATCCCTTTAGTGTTTACTTCCTGTCTGTCTGTCTTCTTCTTCTTCTTCTGCTGCTGCTGCTCCCTTTAGTGTTTAATTCCTGTCTGTCTTCTTCTGCTATTCCTGTTAGTGTTTACTTCCCGTTTGTCTTCTTCTGCTGTTCCTGTTAGTGTTTACTTCCTGTCTGTCTTCTTCTGCTGTTCCCTTTAGTGTTTACTTCCTGTCTGTCTTCTTCTGCTGCTGCTGCTCCCTTAAAGCCCCTGTCACACTGTCCCGAAATTGACACCCGATAGACACACGATAAAGGAAATGTTAAAATTCGGCTGTGATCGTAGCAACATCGGGCCATTCGTGAGGGCATCTAAGCCATCGTATGACCGCCGGTGGAGTTTCTCAGGCTCCGGCAGCAACTTCGTGAGCGGCATCTTCGTAAGGCACTCGTGAGGGCATCTTGTCAAGTCGTGTCATCTTCGTGTTATCATCGGTGCCATCGGGCATTCGCCCTCACTCTGATCGGGGCGAATGCCCGATGGCACCGATGATAACAAGATGCCCTCACGATGGCCTTACGAAGGGCAAAATTGACCTAACCTTCTCAAGGTCCTTCGACTATTTTTTGGCATGCCAAAGATTTTGCCACCACTCACGAAGTTGCTGCCGGAGCCTGAGAAACTCCACCAGCGCCATCACGAAGGCTTAAGATGCCCTCACGAATAGCCCGATGTTGCTACGATCATCGGGTTGTTTTATTGCACAACAAAATCATGTAAACATATTATGTAAATAACCCAATTTGTGTTCTGTGAAACTGAAAAGGATATAATATATTATTTTGAAGGCGAGTTGACAGGAAGTTGTTGTTGCTATGGAAACAACAACATGACGGAGAAAACGTAATATCTTCTACATATAAAGACGGAGAAAATAAAGAACAAAGTCTGAAAATATCAGTACAGTATCATAGTACTGTAACATAATTGTTTGTGTTACTTTCGTTGCAGTTGTATGTCTTAAATGTAATGTAAATGTTGCCTTCGTGTGTGGTTCGGGGCCATCTTCGTGCGAAATTCACAATTCCATATTCGTGTGTCCATCGGGTGTCAACTTCGGGACAGTGTGACAGGAGCTTTAGTGTTTAATTCCTGTCGGTCTTCTTCTGCTGTTCCTGTTAGTGTTTACTTCCTGTCTGTCTTCTTCTGCTGCTGTTCCTGTTAGTATTTACTTCCTGTGTCTTCTTCTGTTGATTTCTTTGACTTCAAACGCTTTGTCTTTTAACTTTCTTCTTTCTCTCCCTTCATTCTCCTTAGCAATGGTAATTTTTTTACTTCAACCATTGAAATGTCCAAATTGACCAATCAGAATCGGGGATTCAACTTAGCCACGTAATAAATGAATTTAAAATATAGTGAAGTTCAGTGAAGTGCTACATTTCCAATGCTTAGCGTTATGAGCGGTTGATAATTGTAACCCTGATCACTATGAGCAGTTTCCAAAGCTAAAGGGAACCCAGCACAACTTTAGAGCACATGTGCCCGTGTGAATGTGCCAAACACGAGCCTGTCCTGCGTCAGACAGAACTTCATTTAAGCCTAATCCTGATGTTTAAAAAAAGTGTTTTATTGCGTTTTTTGTTTTGTTTCAATTCACAGAGGAAGACCCGGATTTAAAACTGCTCGCAGGGTTGATATATTGTGTAATATAATATTATATATTTTATTGAAAACTATATGATTTTTTTCTGTAAATATGTTAAGTTACATTTAGACCCAACATGGAGTAAATAATGTTTTACAGCATTTCTTAGAGTGCTGAGAATTCTTGTGGACAGTTAATTCATCATGTATCTATTTGTTGGGCTTAAGGGTTTAAATGTGTGGAATTGGCCTATAACTTACCTCCTATTCGTTAGGTTAGATTTTCTGTAAATTGTAGTTTCTAAGCAGTAGTGTTTTGGTGAAATGTGAGGTTGTATAGCCTCAGTGACGTCCATGGTTGGTCCATGAACAACAGGAGCTGAAGAGGTAATGCCTAACACTCCAAACATCCTCCCATTTTCTCTGCTCTTCTGTATTTGGCTCATATTTCTGATAAACAGTCATTCATGCTGCTCAGCCCCATGACATCACTGCTGTGTTCAGGGTCGTCTTGTGACTGTGACTAAGAGCCCAGTCAGTGGCCCAGAGGGGATCCCTTGCACTCACATGTGTGCTGCTGATTCCCTCCAGCAGCAGCCGGGTGACCTCAGCCTGCCGGTCAAACTCCGTCTGCGCCACACGCAGATCGTGCTCCGCCTGCACACAGATGTGGAGGGGCAGGAAAGACACATTTAGAGGATTGTATAAACATGTTTAACTGTATCTAGGAGCAGTCAGAAACAAACACTATCCACTAGTGAAGGTACTTACTTTGTCCACTTCCTCACTCAGCAGCTGAGAGAAGCAACATGAGGACAGAAGAAAGCAGGCATCAACACTGTCTCATTAACACTCACACTTCAATGCAGGAAGTCACCAATCTGAAACTACGAGGAGCTAGATGTGGGTTAGGAAGCTCAAACTACTTTCAGGGTGTTCTTCAGCTAGCCTGTTACTATGACAATTTCAACCTCAAGTTTAATGGAGGTTAACTTGATCTGAACCACTGATACCAGGCCAGTTTGAAGCACCCATTTCAAATCAAACATTTAAAAACTGTTTATTTAATTTAATGTATTTTATTAACCTAATTATAATTCAACTTTTTATTTGACTAATTTATATTCTGTGTGCAATAGTCAAGATGCAGGAGCCACCAGTATCAGACTTCACTAATCAATGTCCTGATCATGTGTTATAGCAACTGATCAACACAGGGCTCCCTTGAAAAAGAGATCTATGATCTCAAGGGACCAATCTGGTTAAATAAAGGTTTGAAATGAAATGAACACATGTCTGACTTCACTTAGAATGTAACCGTCATACCAGCTTTTCTCTCATTAACTGTAATAGTAACCACAATATTCTTAAAAGCATGATACATGTTAGCGTCAGCATTAACATAATACTGGACCTTCCAAACAACAGGAGCACTATAAATACACTCGATGAATAGTCTTTGAAACTCTCTGACTCATCATTATTTCCATAGCTAGTGATGGCTTTCCTTCCAGGTGCATTCAGGGTCTCTCAAACAACTCCGTTCATATGCATTCGATGTATTGAATACAACATATTTATGTTTGTTTTAACCTATTTTAATCAAGTGAGATTTTTCTCATTACATATGACCGTCTATCCTCTTTACCGTTTTATACTTTGTGCTGTAACTTCTGTAGGAAAGTGCTTTACAGATAAATCATTATGATTACATTTTTAAACCAGGCCCTCAAGATGCCTAACCAAGCATGTCATGGTCATTTGGTAAAGTGTCGCTATGCCTTTTACAAAGAGCAATGTTTGTGATCTGAGAAACTGAGCTGGTGTGGGTGGGTGTGGTGTGTGTGTGTGTGTGTGTGTGTGTGTGTGTGTGTGTGTGTGTGTGTGTGTGTGTGTGTGTGTGTGTGTGTGTGTGTGTGTGTGTGTGTGTGTGTGTGTGTGTGTGTGTGTGTGTGTGTGTGTGTGGTGTGTGTGTGTGTGTGTGTGTGTGTGTGTGTGTGTGTGTGTGTGTGTGTGTGTGTGTGTGTGTGTGTGTGTGTGTGTGTGTGTGTGTGTGTGTGTGTGTGTGTGTGTGTGTGTGTGTGAGCTGCAGCAGTTGGCCAGCAGCCTGAACCCTTGTTGACCTTCACTCTACTTTCTGCAGCTGCTCGCTCACCAATGCCTGTTGAACAGCGCCCTCCTGTGTGTAACATCTCACATTTAAACTTTATTATAATATGTGTAGCTGTTTTTCTTCACTACTTCTTCCCTTCTCTTTTATTTGAGCTTTCAGTGTATTTTGAGTCATTTTTTGTGTACGTACAGTGGGATGCTTGATCAAGATACTAAGGCATTGAACCGCTGTATGTAAAACAGCTCCACATTGCAGTGTTATAGCCCATCTTCATGGAGGACGCCATGTTAAGAGTTAGAAAGTGACTTTAAGACCACTGATGATGCAGTGTGTCCTCAGACATTTTATTTCTGTGCATCCGTTACCTCCTGCTCGTGTTGTGACCCTTTTATGGTGAAATATTTGACAATGTATATATTTATTTGTTAACTTAAGGATTTTTTTCTGCTAATGATATAGTAAAAGGTTTGCTTTTATCTGAATATGACAGTTAATACACCTGAACAAAAAAAGTCTTTACTTCAATTTTGTTCCCGTTATTTACTATTTATTGGGACAGGATTTGACCAACAGGTAAAACATCCTACCCACAACACAGACTACATGACGGGAGACTCACTACCACTATCACCAGGACCTAATCTGGGTTCTGCTCCCAGAGGTTCCAACCTTGCTCTGCTCGGCTGCAGCGGGATCCGTCTCCAGATCCCAGCTCTCCCAGCCGCTGTGCAGCTGGGTCAGTCACAGAGCAACACAGAAACGCTATACATGTGATTACTTAAGCTGACATCATCACAGAGAACACATCCATGTTTCACTGCACTTCTTACTTCCTCATTTTAAGTCTACATGTTCTCTCTCAAAGAAGAGCTTGTGGCTCTGTTGCTCTGAGTTTAGCTCTTGCTGAAAGTCTAAGATGGCTTCAACCCTGTGTTTTTAGAAAACTAAATCACAGCATCTCCCACACCCCACAGCTGTGTTCTCAGAGGCTCAGCTTTAAACTGCACCCCAGGTTTGGGCTGGACCGGGCTGCTGCGTTCTGGACAATCACCAACAATGCACTGCAGATCCTTTTTACACCATTCGGATCACAAGTACTTCCATTTTTGTATTTGTTATACTTCTACTTCATTTCCTTCACCACTTTATTTAGGTCAGTCATTTGAAGATAAGGACAAAATATATGATACAATGTTATGGATTGAATGACAGCTCAACCTTAACCCACTAATGCCTTCAAATTCTACTTAAACTTTGCTTTTAATAAAATGTTGCTGTGAAATGTTTTTGTGACCAGTTGGACTCTTTATCATGCTATACTCTGCTATGACAAGTGCAACTACGGAAGTGGATTGGAGTCTTTCGGAACCTGTCACAGTTCAGATCACACCAGTGTAAAGCTATAGTAATCATAGTCTTTGTATATATAAGTCAAAGTATAAAGTATAAACAGCATGCAACAATATCAAAACTTGCTAAACATGCTCATGTCTTTATTATATTTGTGTTACAAAGGTCATGCCACAGTCTGACAAGCCTAACTTGTTTAAGAATTCAAAATGCAGCCCCCACTTCAATCCATAAAGCATTCCAAATACGCATCGTGTGCAGTGCTCATTAGTAGCCGTCATCCCATGCAGTGTGAATATACTGAGACAGCGTTACACTGAGAGTACATGTGAAGGGATTTCAGGAGCCTTTTGCTTCATTTACATTATTTTAGTGGTTTGAGTAAGAGTACTTTTTAGAAACTCTAACAATGTATATTTGAAAATGTATGAAACTAAAAAAAGTCTCCATAACTGTTTAATATCAAACTAACTTTCTACGAATAAATTCAAGATGTTTTTTAAGATAGACTTTATGCATGTTCCGAAGCCACTGAGGCCTCAGGATGCTTCCGACACAACATTCAATAGCGTTAGCCAATGAGCTGCTGGGTCAGGTGAGGCTGCAGCAGCAGCTCTGTGCCCTGATGTGAGCTACATAGTCTGTCTTTGGGAGTATGTTGTGTTCTACGGCTCTGTGCCCGTTAGCATGTTAGCCTAGCTCCTGCTGGGCGACAGACCCTGCAGTGAGGCTGCAGCAGCTCTGTGCCCTGATGTGAGCTACATAGTCTGTCTTTGGGAGTATGTTGTGTTCTACGGCTCTGTGCCCGTTAGCATGTTAGCCTAGCTGGGCGACAGACCCTGCAGTTTGTGATGGACTCTTACCGCTGATGCACTGGCAGAAAGAACATAATTGCGAGGCCTGGTCTCCTGAAAATCAGGTGCAGCCTACAAACAAGAGCAGGGAGGAGGAGACACATGTTGGCACAGTCATGCATTACAATCATAAAGCAGAACAACAAAAACAGTTAGCCGAAAGCAAAGCAGCATGAGCAGAACACTGAGAACACGCTGTGGTGTCTCAAAGCAACGCGGTGTAAATTATTTATGACTGGATCATTTATTAATTGCTGTTAAAGTATAAATAGAATGCTTTAGTAAGTTTTGCTTTAACTTTAACTTGTTATCCTCACAGGATTATTTTATTAATTTGAAGCAGACTCCGTCCAGTCTGTAGCTGTGAGAGGGTCTCCATCCTTTACTGCACTCAGGTTTCCACAGAGCTGGACACTTTGAACCCATAGGTCATCATGGTGAGCTACGCTGCTGAAAACATTCCAGGTGAGGGATACATGATGCAGTACCAGAATCTCAAGGTGTTTATTTAATTTTGGGCTTTTTCCCATTATTATGCTGACCTTTTCTTCTTCTATGGATATCCCTTACATCTTTTTTGACTGCTGAATATGTCAAACAATGCTTACCCTATTGAGAGAGGTCTATCACAATTCTTTTTGACATTTCCTTATAATTCTAAATCGTCTTATTTGTTTGATTAAGTATACCGTTTTAGGTGGCTGAATATTATTATGCTTCATGACACCAGCGCTAATGTTAGCTCAGCGCAGCCTGTGTGTTCTGGCTCCAGACACAGCATCGTGTGGTCGGTATTAAGAGGCTTTTCTTTTTGAGTTACATGCAACAAAGCAGCCATCAGAACATCTGAGAAGCTTTTATTTCCTTTTAAAGATGCCGCTTTCTCAGCACAGACATGCTATCTGAAGAAGTGCAACACAATGACTGCAGAGGTTATCGCTGAGAAAGCGAGACTTTATGATCCGACATGAAAATGCAAGTTGTTTGCTTCCTGCTATTCTGCCTGCCGTGTGTGATATAGACTGCAACTCTCTTCTTTGGGCTTTTTCACTCATTCATGTACAGATAGCGAGCACAAGACGCAGCACATTAACAGTGGGCATTAATACAAGTAAAACTAATGCCAGAGTTTCCTCACTGCAATCAGCTGTCTCAGCTATAGCATCAGCAGACACAACAGAACCAACGGTTCACCTTACCGCTGCTTTGGCTTCTGCCTGCTTGGCTTTTTTCAGGCGTGCTTTGCAGATGTCGAGATCCAGTCGCCGATTCTCCATTAGTCGCCTCTCTTTCTAAAAAGGAGACAGGAAGCATCCAATCAGAAACCAGGGGCCTGCTACAGAAAACAGTCGTTTGAAAAACGAGGCTTCTATTCAGCTCACAGCACAGTGAAGCTCTCTACACAAATAAGCTCCAAATCAGTTTTATTGAACGAGTCAAAGTGATGTCCATGGCAGCATAGCAGCATACCATCATATACTCCTGCTGTTGGGGTTTATACCAACACAATGTCTAACCGTATAGTATAGAGGAAGTCTTACTGATATAGTCCTCCAGTCTCCTTCCAGGAAGTTGCGTAGAGGAGTGAGGAAGGTGGCAGCTGAGGTCTGGAGGAGCTCACGCTCAGCCCCGCCGAGTCTCTTCTGGTACTCCCCCACTGTGATTAGGGTGCTGCCTGCACATACACACATGCACACAACTATTACACGTTATGTCAAATCAGACCAACAGATGTGTTGGTTGCCTAGAGTAACTAAAAGAGCTGGATAACAGTAAAGATCCGGCAGTGGCTCAGTCAGTAGGGGCTTGGACTGTGAGCCGTAGAGTCGCCGGTTCAAGTCCCCGACCAGACCTAAATATGGAGTGTGGACTGCTACTTGGAGAGGTCCCAGTTCACCTCCTGCCCTGCTGTGGTGCCCTTGAGCAAGGCACCAGACAACCCCCCACCCGCCTCACTCCCATTGCTCCCCGGGCGCTGTGCAATATCTGCCCACTGCTCCCAGTGCTAGGCTCCTGGTGCTAGGCTCCCGGTGCTAGGCTCCTGGTGCTAGGCTCCTGGTGCTAGGATGGGTTGAAAGCAGAGAACACATGTCACTGTTTGCTCTGCATGTGACCATTAAAGAGGGTTGCATCCCTCCAATTCTATCCATCTTCTAATGTAACCAAGCTGCTGCTGGCCACGCCCCTTTGATGCTGCTGCTGGCCACGCCCCTTTGGAGCGTCCACATGCAAGCAGTGAGCTCTGTGAAGAGAAGACTGTCTACCAGCAGAAACTCAGCTAAACGTTGCTGTGATTAAATGTCATATTAGGTTCCAAACCACATCAAGCATTATTTCTGAAACAGTGTGGAGCTCAAAAGCTTTCTCTCTCACAAGTTTACCACAAGGCAGTGGCGAGCCGTGACTTTTATACCTAGGCCCTCTGACCCCCTCCCCTTACCTCGAAAAAGAGTTATTACGTCACAGCATATACTTCAGCGGAATATCAAAACAACGGCCCGGGGTGCAAAACGCATCAATGACAGGCTGTGGTGTCATTGACAGCGACTCTCTACCAGAGATGTTCACAAGTCTTCTTTTGCAAGTCCAAGTCACGTCTCAAGTCTTTGGTCACGAGTCCAAGTCACGTCTCAAGTCTTTGGTCACGAGTCCAAGTCACGTCTCAAGTCTTTGGTCACGAGTCCAAGTCACGTCTCAAGTCTTTGGTCACGAGTCCAAGTCAAGTCTCAAGTTTTTGGTCACGAGTCCAAGTCACGTCTCAAGTCTTTGGTCACAAGTCCAAGTCACGTCTCAAGTCTTTGTGGGGTGAGACTTGATCAAGTCTCAAGTCTTTGGTCACGAGTCCAAGTCAAGTCTCAAGTCTTTGGTCACAAGTCCAAGTCACGTCTCAAGTCTTTGGTCACAAGTCCAAGTCAAGTCTCAAGTCTTTGTGGGGTGAGACTTGATCAAGTCTCAAGTCTTTGGTCACGAGTCCAAGTCAAGTCTCAAGTCTTTGGTCACGAGTCCAAGTCACGTCTCAAGTCTTTGTGGGGTGAGACTTGATCAAGTCTCAAGTCTTTGGTCACAATTCCAAGTCACGTCTCAAGTCTTTGGTCACGTGTCCAAGTCACGTCTCAAGTCTTTGTGGGGTGAGACTTGATCAAGTCTCAAGTCTTTGGTCACGAGTCCAAGTCACGTCTCAAGTCTTTGGTCACGTGTCCAAGTCACGTCTCAAGTCTTTGTGGGGTGAGACTTGATCAAGTCTCAAGTCTTTGGTCACGTGTCCAAGTCACGTCTCAAGTCTTTGTGGGGTGAGACTTGATCAAGTCTCAAGTCTTTGGTCACGTGTCCAAGTCAAGTCTCAAGTCTTTGTGGGGTGAGACTTGATCAAGTCTCAAGTCTTTGGTCACGAGTCCAAGTCAAGTCTCAAGTCTCTAAAAAAATAAAAGTCTCATGTCTCTTCTGGTTGTAATAAGCCTTCTATTGTCTGCTGCTATCCAGTCTGTTAAGAATACTGCACAGCTATATCTAAGAAATTCAAAGCATTTACTGTGTTATTATCACTCCTATATCTATTAGCATACAGTATCAGTACTGATTAGTTGTTTGTTATATGAAAATTTGACCTCTGCAACCGTATTGTTTAATTACACTGGGTCTCTAATGACATCTTTTAAGTCTACTATAAATAAACATATTCCTCTATCCTCTCACTCAAACCCAGTGTCATGGTAACCTGATAAACCTGTAACATTAACGTTACGTGGTCAACAATAAACCTATAAACCAACAGATGTATTTATGTATGTAACTATGTATTTTTCTACGTTTAACGTTAGCCAGTAGATGGTGGCAGCGGAACGTAATGATTAACGTTACCGACCTTTTTTATGACATGTCAAGAGTTGGATGTCAACGCCACAACGCAAACAAGTGTGACAAGCAAACATTCACTCATTTTTTCAAATATTCAGTTACAAAGCTAGTAGCAAGCCAAGTTAACATTACATAGCTGATGCTGAGCTAACGTTGTTGCACCAGCATCCTTGATTTTGATATTGCAGACTTTGCAGTGTGCGCTCCTTTTGTTGGTGCCGCCTGCGTTTTGTTTGACGTTTTTATAGTTGAACCTAATTACAAGCGGTACAGCTGCAGGTGTGCCGCCGGTCGCCATGGTGTTACCATGAGGTAGTGCGAGAGGCGCGGACCTGCGTAATGAGGTTACCATGGAAAAAAGAAAGGACGCCCGTCAGACGTTTCAGAGTTTCCTCAATGTTAATACGCCAAAAATAGAAAACACAATGATTGTTCACGAGTCCCAAAACACGAGTCCAAGTTGAGTCCGAAGTCTTTTGAGCAGGAGTCCAAGTCAAGTCTGAAGTCTCTGTGTGTGCGACTTAAGTGCGACTCGAGTCCGAGTCACAAACTCGAGTCCCCATCTCTGCTCTCCACATAAAACAACACCTGTAAATAACCCAATTTGTGTTCTTTGAAATATTGGATATCGCATTGTGTTTGTTACTTTCATTGCAGTTTTATATATGTCTTAAGTGTAATTTGGCTTGGATTCCTATTTTGTATGGACATGCTTTTATTTTGAAGGAGAGTTTACGCTGTTGACCGGAAGTTGTTGTTGCTATGGAAACAAGAAAAGCTTTACAGCGGGCGGAACTCGTCATAAAGTCCGTGATAATAAAACCCACCCATTTAGAGGGAAGATATGATTGGTCAACTGTACTGTTATTTGACATTACTCTCTCGTTCAGTTACTATAGCTGGCCCTCTGGGAATTTACAGCAGGACCACCAATCAGCTCCTGTCTTCACCTCGCAGAGACGAGCTTCTTTCATTTAACCCTTCACATTCAAACAGAAACTGAATAGGCAGATTCGAAGGATTTATTTCTTTGGAAATGTTATTTACTGATTGGACGATGCAGCGCATGCACTGATCTGATGCTTCTCAACATGAGAGCAGTTTAACAGCGAAGTGAAAATAAGTCACTCCTCAGTTTATACAGTGTTTTGTTTCAATTCATGGATCATCTAGTTCAAAATATGCGATATATCTGAACAACAAAGTGGACAAAAATCATTGTATTAATTTATTGGAAAAAAATGTCCTGATCTCCAATTCATTTTGATTATGAACACAATAACAGGAACAGCTTTTTTCGTTTTACATTTGTATTTATATTCATTTCCATTCAGTCACAGCTGAGACATGAACCACGTGACTTGGCTCAGTTTAACAGCCAGCACAAGTGTAGTGCCGTTACTTCATGTTATTTTTATGCCTACAACAATACCGTTACTATAATGCAACCTCTGTTCACGTTTATTTAACCCACAATGTTTCTGTTAGGCTTTCTCTTCTCTCAATTATTAGTGCGAATGCTGTATACAGCATTCCACTATAGTGCTTCAAAAAAACTTTATTCTTCCTTTTATTATTAGTGCGAATGCTGTATACAGCATTCCACTATAGTACTTCAAAACTTTATTAGTGCGAATGCTGTATACAGCATTCCACTATAGTACTTCAAAACTTTATTCTTCCTCTTATTTCAGCCAATACTTTGGCTCTCCATAACTTCAGCTTATTTTCAGCTACAGAAACCATTCAAATATTAAACTATTCAGCCTGTTCAGGAATCGATGGGAAATCTTCAACTTTTTCAAAATATTTTATACTTTTTGAAATATTCAGCTTTTTAAACTCTTTTTTTAACATTGAAGTCAATAGGAAGAGCCTTCAAATCAGCCAATACTTTAGCTCTCCATAACTTCAGCTTACTTTCAGCTACAGAAACCATTCAAATATTAAACTATTCAGCCTTTTCAGCAATTGATAAGAAACATTCAACTTTTTCAAAATATTTCATACTTTTTGAAATATTCAGCTTTTTAAACTATTTTTGTAACATTGAAGTCAATGGGAGATGCCTTCAAATCCACTTTTCCTACACTTTGCGCCAAATGCATCTCCTTCCACATAATTTCAGCCAGACACTTCATTCCAACTTTCAAATGATCACAATACCTTCAGCTATACAACTTGTATAAAATAATTTTGATATCTTTTCAAGTTTTTCAGATATTGGAATTAGTTTGGATCTTAGCAGAGAGGCTTTTTCCAGATCTTAACATTGGAGTGGATGGAGCAGCTCATTAACTCTAGAGTGCTTTGATCTCAAAACAGAGTGCAGCGGTGCCTGAAATTCTCCCCCAAAAATGTTTTAAACTTGCCATAATTCCCAAACCCTACACTCCTCAGACATATTTTTTCATGGAAAACGTAGGAAAACCTCTCCTAGCTTGGAAAATAAGAAAACATTAAGAAAACATATTAAACAAAATGCCTCTTGAGGGCATTAAGTGACAAAAACGTTCAACATTCCTCCATTGAAGCCCATTGTAATTTCAGGCAGATATTTCCTCACGGTAGCAGCCGCACACCTTTAGTTAAACTGCCAAAAAGGCCACATTATTAACCCAAAACTACACAAAAATTACACTTCAGATACTGAACTTCCTTGACATGCTTCACGTTTTGAAATTTCACAGATATCTGTTACGGTTCTTCCACAAAACGTTCACATGTAAGAAGTTCATCTCTCATTCAGAACAATGGAAACCTGTGATCTCTACAGAGCTCGTTAGCTCAAATAGAAACACCTGTGTCATGGAACACGATGATGTCATCACTCCAACTGCCATGCAGCAGACTTCAACAGTCCAGCTGTGAAGACATCTCAGAGACACACACTCTCTCTCTCACACACTCACACACACACACACACACTCTTTCAAACACAGACACACACACAGACAGACACACACACTCTCAAACACAGACACACACACACACACTTTCTCTCTCTCAAACACAGAGACACACACACACACACACACACACACTCTCTCAAACACAGACACACACACAGACAGACAGACACACACACTCTCAAACACACACACACTCTTTCAAACACACACACACACTAACAGACAGACTCACACACACACTCTCAAACACACACACACACACTCTTTCAAACACACACACACACACACACACACACACACACACACACACACACTCTTTCAAACACACACACACACACACACACACACACACACACACACACACACACACACACACACACACACACACACACACTCTCTCTCTCTCTACCACACACACTGAACAGCTATCTACCACACACACTGAATTTCTCTCTCTCTCTCTGCATTTGGTAAATGGTCTTAAGTCGTCATCATGTTAAACTTTGATCTCTGGGTTTACACACACAGGTGTTTGTAAACATTCATTCACTACTACTTACAGCTAATATCTAACTCCTTCAGCCTCATTTCAGCTATAAACCATTCAACTATTACATTATTCAGCTATTTCAGGACATTGGGGCTATAAGTAGTTGTTTACACCTTTTTTTAAACCTTTTCTTTTAAATATTAAGCTTTTTCTGCATTTTTTTAGCTAAAAGCAGCTACTATTCAGCTAATAACATATTCAGCTTTTTCTGCATTTTCAGCTAAATTCAGCCATAAATGTTCACAGTTTCCAGCATTCGCACGCATTTTCTGCAAGAAATGCATTTTCTAGTTTTCTTTCTATTGCGCACTCAAAGAAATATTAAACTAGTGTTTGTGTATACATTTTAAGAATGGCTTTTATCTGTTTTTGAAAATGAGTTCTTATTTTATTTTTATTTGGGTCTACAACAGCATGTGGGGAGGGGGGGATTGTTTGTGTGCGTCAGACGATCAGCTGTGCGGCGTCATCACATACGGACGTCGCTTCACGTGACGCTCCGAGGAAAGGACGTCTCATTGCTCTTAAAACACATTTCCTTGCTTCTTCTCACTTCTCGTGGTTTCCTTGCGTCTCTCCATGCATCCCTGGTGGGAGGGACTAAGACGCAGCGATGTTTCTGATAGGGAACGATAGGTTGGGACGTGGACGGGACGTTTCCAGGTGTTCAACGTAAAGCCAGCCCACATTTTAGTAATGTCGTCATGACTGCAGCAAATCTGGATCAGCTCTGTTGTACCTCCATTTTTAGAGATGGACACATATTTATGTATAAAAGACATCATTTCATAATAGGTGACCTTTAACAACTATCAAGTACTTCATGAACACAAAGCACACACGAGCAGCAACATGAGTTTGAGTGGCAGCACACTGACCGTACGGGGTCCCGGGGCCAAAATCGTTGGCGGCCTCCAGCATGTACTGGCCCAGCAGCTCGGGGTTGGTGGTTCTGGAGGGGAGCTTCTTATCCAGCTTATCATAGATGAACTCCTCTATCCGAGCACCTGGAGCAAAGGGGACAGAGATCATTGTGAGACTGAACACATGAGGTGAAACATTCAGATTCAGAATAGAGCGACGTTGCAGATGAAGTGCAGAATGGTTTGTTCTTCCAATGGCTTGGGCCCATTAAAATATCAGTTATATTAAAACATTCCTATTTACTATACATTAAAATGAGGTGCTGGTGTTGGAGGCAGAGTGTCCTAAGAAGGGTCCTTGAGGCTTAAAAAGAGGGCTTAATATTGTGCTGTGGACATTATGCAACATGACGGTATGCTGAACTCAGCATTCCCATGAATGTGTCCACGTCCAGCCTTTACTTTATGCTAGCCTTTATAAGATATTAATCTTAGTGATACTAGCACAGCTTATTTTTAGAATGGAACCATGAAGGCAGTGTTTGCTGCAGCCAATCAGAAAGCGTTTACAGGTGTCTTCCTGCTCCTCAGTAATTCATTTCTCTCACATATACACTTCACCCGTCCCGTTACCAATCAATGAAAAGGTTCTTAGTTATGGGTTAACTATCATTTTCGTGTTAACATGTGAAACAGTATGTTTTGTAAATGAGGGCTGGGCGCCACGCTGCAGGTCGATATGCCACAGTGAGCTGCACTCTTAAGGAAGGGAGGCTCAGTGTGGCGAGTGCAGTGTCCTCACACACAGACTTACCCGTGTGGTCCACTGCAGCATGGAAGTGAGAAAACACAAAGGTCAAAGTTAGACATCACGGAGAGCCATGCTACTACAGTCCGTCACAGTTTAAAGTAGCACCATGACTCTGGTGTTATTGTTGTGCCTCTATCCTGAGCGCGCAATTTAACAGTTTTGAGCACATACAAATTATTTTGCAAGCACACTGACTCTAAGCCCTCTTCCAAACTCCTGCTCCGTGTGCAAGCAGACCGCTGCACGCGCTCTCCCTCTCTCTCCCCTCCCGCTCTCTCTCTCCCTTCCTCTCCCTCTCTCTCTCTCTCTCCCTTCCCCTTCCTCCCCTCCCACTCTCTCTCTCTCCCTTCCCCTTCCTCCCTCCCGCTCTCCCTCTCTCTCCCTCCCGCTCTCTCTCTCCCTTCCCCTTCCTCTCCCTCCCGCTCTCTCTCTCTTCCTTCCCCTCCCTCTCTCCCCCTCTCTCAACCTCCCCACCCTGTGTGCGCTCAGGTTTGCCTGCGTGCTCGCTCAAGTTGGCACAGCGTTACAAATGTGCCACAAAACCAACCAATCGGAGAACGCGAGAAGGTCAATTCTGATTTGCTGTTTCGTCTCCAATCATATCTTCTATATCTGAGATACGGAAAGAGAGGGATTTTAAGTTGCCATCAAGTTTGGCCAGACTAATACATTTCTAATGTTAAATAAATGAAAACCATTCACAGTTAAGAAATAGATATCAATTATTAATGCCATAAATGATTGAATACATTTACAGTTTCTTATTTATCCAGTATGATAGATTATGAGCTACGTACGCCAACCTAAGTAGAGGGCATTTGACACGTTTCGCAAAGAAGTAAAAAAAAAAAACGCCCACATTCATCTGAACGAGAGAGATGAGTTATTGTTATCACAACGTCATTCCACGATTATTTAAGAAGAAATCCTTTTAGTGGGTTAAGTACATTCCTAGATTAAGTGAGAAATGGATTTAACTTGTGTTTGACAGCTATCATGCTGGAGAAATAAGAAACTGTAAATAAGCAATCATTTATGGCATTAATAATTAATATCTAATTCTTAACTATGAATGGATTTTATTTATTTAACATTAGACATGTATTAAACTGGCCAAACTTGATGGCAACCTAAAATCCCTTTCTTTCCGTATCTCAGATAGAAGATATGATTGGAGAAAGCAGCCAATCAGAACGGACCTTCTCGAGTTCTCCGATTGGTTGGTTTTGTGGAACATTTGTAACACTGTGCCAACTTGATAATAATAATAATGAGGTTAAAATACATAAGTAAAATAAAAGCACGGTTAAAAAAAACACAATATTAATAACATATTAAAAGCAGATCTGAGAAGGAGGTGTATATGTTGTGATTTGATCACAAATATGAATTCCATGAGAAATTATCAAATCAAACAAATAATCATTTTGTTGTTGTTTTGTACATAAAATACACCACAGCAGGTGTAGCCTGAGTTTCACGGCTGTGCTTCCTCTCTTACTCGGGTTGGGCTGCAGCAGCACCTCGGTCTGTCTCAGGATCTTCTCGGTCCAGTTCTTGGTGCTGTCGGCCCGGCTGATCAGGTTCTCCAGGTGAGGGTCCAGCTCCGTCTTCTCAGCCTGGCCCAGCTTCTCCTCTGTGAACTGAGAGACACACACACAGGTTATGGTTTGGTTAGCTGTGGACTGATTGGTGAGCCACAGCTAAACCTGGTGACCCTGAACCTCCGGCAGCACCAGCGGGTATCCAGCTCCAACTGGACGATGACCCCCCAGAGTGCACTCAGAGTTTAAGATTCTTCCTGCGGGCCGGAGGGGTTGACCCTAAGCGTTTACAAACAGCTTTGTTCCAGCAGCCATTGCACAAGTTAATAGGTCGTAGCAGCGTCGCACAGATGCTATGGAAGCCATTTGTATTTATTAATCCACTTTCTTGATGGCTCATGTTTGTACAAGTGGTTTTTAAATGTTTATAAATATGATGGAGCAGGAGGTACTTTTTTAGAGATGTGTCTGTTGTCTGTGTTGGTTTAGAATGAGTGTCAGAATGGATCCCTTGTCTTTTATCTGCAAATCAAATTGACCTACGGGTACAAATAATAATCTCAACCTGAATACTGATCATTCCTAAGTAAATGTGTCTCTACTGCCTTATCATTTTTCAATCATGTATTTTTTAAATTTCCTTACATAAACACATATACTTATCCATCAGTAAAAAATATTGCTAATATAACAGCCAGGTCAATTTATAAGTTGCATTTTAGTGCAGACATATTTAATTTCCAGAGGTTATTGATAAGCATGTGTGCATGCAAAGGTTTCTTTATGGTTGTATTTCCAAGGATATTGAATGCATATATGTGCACATGCAGTTGGCATGCATGTCTGTGTATGTATTTAGATTGGCCTGTGTGTGGATAAGACACACATGTAGAGGCCATTATATTTGTTATGTGTTGGTGACAGGTGATGGAACGTGCAGATGGACAGCTGAGCAGGATTCAGGACTGGATAAGAAACCACAGTATGATGTGCAAACAGCTTTAGTATGGATCAAGTGAACTATTGCTCATTTATAGACATAAATAAATGCCAACTTATGAGTGAAGCATAATGAAATGTAGCAGCCCTTCTTCCACAGACAGTGCACTGAATGCCCTGACCAACTTCAGTGTTCTCCGTTTGATCACCACACCAACAACTACTTCATATCTTACATCTACATTAAAGGCAATGCACCGAGCACAGTTCAGCTACTCATATAAACACATATGGCAGAAGCAATTTAGTAGAGCCTCATGACTGATCAATAGCCATTTGTTCTCACCAAATCCAAATATGAACTGTGCAATAAATGATAAAATAAACTATTTTGCCTGTAAACGTTGTGATTCATAACAAAACAAAGCTCTGAGGTGTCAGACAGGAAGTGCTCCGTCTCCTCTCTGCTGGTCTGACTCAAGCCCCCAGGAAGTGCGCCGGACTCTGAGGAAAATATTCTTTGTGGCCAAACGGCGGTACTACACTTCCGTGTCAGTCGCTGGGCCCGGAAATACTTTTTCCCATTGTCTAACATTGGGAAAGAGACGTCTGTACATCGTTGGATCATTTTTACTTTCGTGACGTTTCGCCCTCTCAAAAGTTGGGCCATTTTGTCTTCATGCGCCAATGAGCAACTCTCATAGGAATGAACGAGGCCCGCCTCCCACGCTGTATCCAGTTCTTATTATACATCCATGGTCTGACTGACAGCAGAACCCTGACAGACAGCAGGACCCTGACAGACAGCAGGACCCTGACAGACAGCAGGACCCTGACAGACAGCAGAACCCTGACAGACAGCAGAACCCTGACAGACAGCAGGACCCTGACAGACAGCAGGACCCTGACAGACAGCAGAACCCTGACAGACAGCAGAACCCTGACAGACAGCAGGACCCTGACAGACAGCAGGACCCTGACAGACAGCAGGACCCTGACAGACAGCAGGACCCTGACAGACAGCAGAACCCTGACAGACAGCAGGACCCTGACAGACAGCAGGACCCTGACAGACAGCAGGACCCTGACAGACAGCAGAACCCTGACAGACAGCAGGACCCTGACAGACAGCAGGACCCTGACAGACAGCAGGACCCTGACAGACAGCAGGACCCTGACAGACAGCAGAACCCTGACAGACAGCAGGACCCTGACAGACAGCAGGACCCTGACAGACAGCAGAACCCTGACAGACAGCAGGACCCTGATTCGAGGTCCAGCACACTACCCACTGAGCCACAGCCTCCCTATGTCGCGTCACGTGTGGTTAGGATCCTTTTATTGAGACATCATCTTTTGCCAATAAAAGTGATAAATTGTATTCCAGTTTGAGTGTCTCTGTTTTTCAAACACCCACACAGCCACGTAATGCTGTCAGTACAGTTTCCCCACCCGCTGCCCAGGTTGCAACTCCAGTAAAGGAGGCAGCTAGTGCGCATGTGCGGGTGATAGTGATAAACCTTGCCATGCGGGTACAGGGACATTATGGCAGGCGTAACAGGGTTAAGAAACGATTAATGCCTAGTGTGAAGACTCCACTTGATGTTTTTCACTGTTTGGGTGAAAACATCATGGCAGAGCGTGCACTCCAGAGGCAGTGCGCCCTGCTGCGTTCAAAGACCTCAGTAGAGAGTCGGCCCTTTCCGTGTCGACCCTCCATGGGCAAAATGTCTCTTCACGGGAACATTTGCGGCAGGACGGGTCACCAGGAAATGTCACAGCTTTATTGCTGGGGCCCCACAATTGATGGCACATCCCCTGACGCAGTGTGACGGAGAGTGGAAACGCAGCTGCCTGTTAACGGAGTGGATGGACAGGACGCTGAAACAGGGTTACTCACTCCAGCTTTCCAGCACCCCTCTCCCGTTTACAGGCATAAGAGAGGCGAAGCTATCATCCCGAAGGGAGATAGGTTTTCTCTCAGCAGAGGTTCAGACCTTGGTGCGCAGCCGGGGCATGAGAGTTCTCTTTTATCTGGACGACCTCATAGTTATGGCCAGGGAACGGGCAATGTGTTACACGGCTCAATTGGTCCGGCATCTAACCAAGTTAGGATTTGCCTCAACAACAGGTGTTGTATTTGAGAGTGGTGCTCGATGCAGGCAGGCTACGCGCCACCCTGTCAGAGAGCAGACAGGCATCCTTGCTGTGGGCAGTTTGCAGACTGCGACAGGGGGCAACAGTGACAGCTTTATCTGTTATGCAGACCCTGGGTCTCATGGCGGCGGCTGACGTTGTGGTCCCACTGGGATCACTGCATATGCGCCGCCTGAAGAGGTGGTTCTCCAGCCTGCGTTGAGATCTCAAAAGACACAAACGGCAGCTGGTGACCATCCCCCCCCTCCGGATCACCTCCAGAGGGGGTCCCCGCTGGGACAGGTGATCTCCCACATGAACATCTCAGTGTTCACGGATGCATCCGGAACAGGATCTCTAACAGAGACGCAGCACAGCAACCTCCTGGAGCTACTGGCAGTAGTGTTAGTCCTCCAACATTTCAAACCCTTACTCCAGGGGAGGCATGTAATGGTCAGGAGCGACAACAGCACCACAGTGGCTTATATCAACAGACAGGGCGGAGTCCGCTCCGCCGCTCTGTTGACCATAGCGGAGGAATTGTGGTTATGGGCTGCGGAGGTGATATTATCCCTGAGAGCCCTCCACATTTCGGGTCTGTAGAACAGGGGGGCCGACCTCATGTCGAGGGATGGACCCCTGCCAGACGAGTGAGCGCTTCACCCAGAGGAGGTGAAGCGGATCTGGGCCCGGTTCGTGACAGCAGAGGTGGACCCATGCATACCGGAAGTAGGCACTGCTGCGACCCGGGCTCCTGTCGTGTGCTGCAGTGTTTGTGTATTTATGTCTGGTTAAATGTTCCGTCCTTGATTTAAACCACACGCTTTAATCAAGAGACTGTGTGTGTATGTTGGTACAATGACGACCCTTGCGAAACTTCAACTGGCACTCTTTATCTGTGAACTTTTTCCACCATGCCAAACATTACGGGGAGGAAACAACTTGGCCCTGTCATACACCAGAGACGCACTGCTGGCCCTCCGTGCTGTGGGAAGCTTCCCACCCCCAACCTGCCGGAGGACATACGATCTACGGCTCCGAGGAGACGTCTCAGTACAAGGGGAAGGAGGGGAGGAGTACGGCAGCGCCTCAGACGGAGAGGCAACAGGCCGCCTTTACCCTCCAAGACACTCAGTAATGTGAGGTCGCTACGGAGGGAAATGGAAGAGCTGCGGATCAACGCTACAGCCTGTTTCGAGTACCGTGAGTCGTCTATTATGGTGTTTTGTGAGACATGGCTTCATCAGGATATTCCCGACTGTGTGAACTGGAGGGTTTTTCACTCATCCGCTCGGGCAGGAGTGAAACGTCGGGGAAAGGCAAAGGTGGGGGCATCCGTGTATTTATCAATGACAAGTGGTGCAGACAACACACTTTGCGTAAGACTATCTGCAGCCCCGACGTTGGACTTATGTGCGTGAGCCTGAGACCCCTGTACCTGCCTAAAGAGTTTGGGAATATCATTCTCTGCACGGTTTATATTCCACCCAGCGGGAACGCAGCAAGTGCAGCAGCTCAAATCACTGACTGTGTTCACCAGCGGCTACGACACACTCCTGACGCTCCGCTTTTTATTCTAGGGGACTTTAATCATTGCAAACTTGAACTGTCACTACCCGGTTTTCAACAATACGTTACATGTGAGTCCCGGGAAGATACAATTCTAGACAAATGTTACGGAAATGTGAACAACGCATAGTGAGTAGAGCCAAACCCCCGCTTTCGAACTCAGACCATAACACTGTTCATCTAACACCTAGCTACAAAACGGTTCTGAAGGGAAGCACAGACCAAGACTGTGAAGGTTTGGACTAGTGACAGCATAGAGTCTCTTAAAGGATGCTTTCTCTCTACTGAGTGGAGCATCCTTCATGAGATGGACGTGGATACTGCTACTGAGACGGTAACCGACTATACAATTCTGTGTTGACAATGTGATACCTCAGAAAGAAATAACTGTGTACCCCAACAACAAACCATACATAACTAAAGAGGTTAAGGACTGCACCAATCGTACAAATATAGCTTTTTAAAACCGGGATGAAACGCAACTGAAATGTGTGCAAAAGGAGCTCAACCACATGCTCAGAGAAGCTAGAAGGAGACATAAGGACATTATTGAACAGAACTTTTCTACAATGAACTCCAAGGAACTTTGGGACACTATGAAGGCAATCACAAATATGACTCCAGCTAAAAAGAAATCTGTACCTCTGATGACCTGCAAAAAGCAAATGACTGAATGACTTTTTCATGAGATTTGAAACCCAGGACTTCTCCTCTGAATGTACAGACATCGTAGAGACAATCCCTGCTACTGACCAGGACGAAAGGGTGGCGATTGACCCTTTAAAGGTCCGATCACTTTTTAAACACACCTGTACTAAGAAGGCCACAGGGCCGGATGGCATCTCTGCATTCCTCCTCAAGACATTTGCAGAAGAACTGACATCAGCATGGTGTCCCATATTTCAAAAATCTGTGGATCTTCACACCATCCCCACCCTCTGGAACAAATCAATAATAAAACCTCTCCCCAAAAAACCTTGTCCAAAGGTAAACAATGGTTTTAGGCCTGTTGCATTGACATCCATCGTCATGAGAGGATCCTGGTGCCGCTGCTACAGAAAGAGGTTGATGTACATTTAGACCCTTTTCAGTTTGCCTACAAGCAAGGGCGTGGCACAGACGATGCTCTAAATAGCATCACACACCTGGTCACTAAACACCTGGAAGACCCTAAGACAGGGGTGCCCAACCTTTTTTGAACGGAGAGCTACTTTTAAAGTTGCCAGTCTGCCGAGATCTACCAGTCCAAATAGAGAGGCGTAGCCATTACGGCCCGTCCACACTACAGCGTCGACAGCGTCGACAACTCCAATCTGCCCATTCACTTTGAATGGGGTGACGTCACGTTGCCTCGCTTTTTCGCCGAACTGAATTGTGGGTAGCATAGCGGTCCGTCTCCGCCGTCTCCGGCGTCAGAAGTTGAACATTAGCCAGCGCCAGCCAATCAAATCCCGTTTCTGAAAATCTGACAGCTCAAGCCGTAGCCAATCAAACCGCGTCTAAGCTGGGAGAGATATCCCGCCGTTCATTTCTAAATTTCAAAAAAAGTCAGAGGAGAAACTAACTATCGCCGTAGCAAATCACCCGGTTTTGTATGACCAGACCCTCTTCACCTCCCGGGATACAAACCGGAGGAACCAGGCATGTTAGGTTTTCGCCTGTTTGAGGAGTTTATATTTATATATATATATATTGCTCGCATAAAATCCCCGGGGTTTTTTGCTTTGTATGTCGGGGGCGGGAGATTCATGTGATTGGTTGTTGGTCGTTTGCTTGAATAAAATCCCCAAGCTCCAGACACGCCCAGCTCCAAGCTTTTTTTTAAGCTGTAGTGTGGACGCTCCGTTACTGACAGCCTACTACCTAAATACACACGACTTGTATAAAACTGACCTTTGTACGATTAATACTTCATAAAATACTGCAGATCCTTTACCTTCTAATCTAAACACATACAAGTATTTAACTGAAGTTACACAACAGAGTTGTTGATACAGAGTTGGAGTTTATTCACACGTCACTACAGTGGGTAATGTCTTCAAGAAACATTGAACAGTGCTGCCACATGTGACACAGGAAAAAAAGAAAATACTCTGAACCCTTTCTTTGCCATTATATAAAATAGTGTTGCTACAAAAGTATAAATTAGGCTTACTAATAAGACAACTCAGACCTGAAGCTACACAGGAATCTGTGTATAAAAAGAAATGCCTTTAAAATAGGATGCAAGCAACACTAGCTTCTTAACCTGAATTGATAATAGACTATAATCAATTTAAGTTTGCATTCTTATACCATTTTGTACAATAATTATAACAAACTAAAACTTACAGCAGATTAATAACGGTATCTAACTTGAGTTTTTATTATCTCAACAACCTGCTACTGTTATTTTTGCTGTCCCCCAAAAAGCGCGTCGGCAGCCTCCAGGAATGCTTCTTTCACAACTTCGCCGTCTTTGAAAGACTTCATGTGTTTCGCAAGAACGTGACTGACACGATAAGATGCTCTGTTAGGAGCCTTGCTCTTGTTGTTGGGCCTGGTGAAAATGGACTGCTGTGCATTTAGCTGTCCTCTCAGGCCCCTCCCCTTTTGGAGCGTAGGGCAGAATTAGGAGGGAATTCCGTCTCGTAGCGTTTGTGCACTGTTTTGAAATGCCGCTCCTAAATGACCCTTTTTCGATAAAGCCACGCTCGCATTGCAGACGAGACAGATGGACTTTGAATTGGAATAGATACTAAAATAATCATCCTCCCACTCGGAGTGAAAATTATATATTTTGGGCTTTTTTGCTTCTGCCATAATTGCGGTCTTGTGTGTGCGGACTGTCACTCCTGTTGACACGGACAATGTCAGCGAAATAGTGCCCACTGCCCACCAGCCACGCCCCCACACATGGGGTCATGCCGGCCAATCACAAAGCTTTGATGCGTTCAAGTGCATTATTCTGGCACAGGAAGATTATGTTATGGGACATAACAGAATATTGTTGTTCTATTTTTAGACACATCTCGCGATTGATTGGGAATCTCCCCGCGATCGACTGGTTGGGCACCCCTGCCCTAAGGCATATGTACGCCTACTGTTTGTGTATTTCAGCTCGGCTTTTAACACACTGCAGCCTCACATCTTGCTTCCAAAACTGATAAAGATCAGTATAAATCCTTTTATCTTGAAATGGTATTTTTCGTTTTTAACCAATCGCACTCAGCAATCAGGGTCAACAATGCCCTCTCAGAGCCCCGGACCATCAGTACAGGAGCCCCCCAGGGTTGTGTGAGCTCCTCTGGCCTCTTCACAGTGTACACGAACGAATGTACGAGAATCCACCCGGAGAATTATATCATCAAATTCTCAGATGATACAGCCATCCTTGGCTTAATGCACAGGGGCAGCAGTTCATCGGCTTATCACTCTGAAATAGAGAGGTTTGTGCAGTGGTGTGACTTTAACCATCTAGTGCTGAATGTGAAGAAGACTGAGGAGATGGTGTGGGACCCAAAGGCAGTGGGTGACCTTAGGCCGGTGTTTATCCACAATGAACCCATAACTCAGGTGAGCTCCTATAAGTACCTTGGTGTCCATCTGGATAATACACTCAGCTGGAAGGCGCATGTTCAAGGTCTGTGCTCTCGACTTCAACAGCGATTGTACTTTCTGCGTCGACTCCGGGCTTTCGGAGTCGACCAGAAGTTCATGTTACTGTTCTATCATGCAGTGTTGGAGAGCATCATGAGGTATGGTATCACTGCCTGGTATGGTAACTTCACAGTGCGGTCAAAGTCACAGATCGCTCTCCTGGTACAGACTGCTATGAAAATTATGGGGGTTAAAAAACACCCATCTCTCCAAAACATATACGAGCAGTCCGTTATCAGACAGGCAAACAAAATGGTGTCTGATCCCACCCACATACTCCACCCAGAATTCCAGCTCCTACCTTCTGGTAGAAGATTCAGGGTTCCCAAGAGCAGGCTGAACTGCTATAAGCACTCAGTCCTACCTACGTCCATTAAGCTTCTTAACATTCACATGAAATGAAATGTAGTCAAATGTAATGAAATGTACTTTTTAAATGTTGGCCATGAGGGTAGTGCAATAGGTCCCCCATTGTCAGTATGTGCTTCTGTGTATTGTGTTTGTTCAAACGGTGGATGAATGATGATATGTGTATGTCTCTTAATGTCCACTATGTTTGTATATGTACATGTATGCTGAACTGCAGGACGGAGTCCAGAACAAATTTCCTTACGGGGACAATACAGTATATCTTATCTGTTCGCCAGCCGGCGCAACACCCACTGCGCACTGTGGTTCTCCATGGCTCTGAGCGACGACCCTCCTTTGGGGGTGGACGCGTTTGCACACGAGCCATGGCCAAAGAAGCTGCTTCACGCCTTTCCACCGTTACATCTCATTCTCCCTCTCCTGAGGAGAGTGAGGCGGGAACGTCTGTCAATCATCCTAGTAGCGCCGGATCGCGTAGGGGCGCCGTGGTACTCAGAGATGACACAGATGAAGGTTTGGGGGGTAATCTCCTAGGCGGCAGGTGCAATCGGGGCGTTTCCCACGCTGGGCCACCCCCTCCAGGCTTGGCTCCTGAGGGGAGAGGCTGAGGCGGGAGGGATTGTCTGATAGGCAAGGCAAGGCAAGTTTATTTATATAGCACCTTTTCATCACATAGTGTTAGTGATAGTCTGATTCAGTCTATCCAGGCAGCTAGAGCGGGATCCACCACAGCCTGTTACAGGCCAAAGTGGCTGGGATTCCGGCGATGGTGTGAGGAGCAAAAAAAAGAGCCCCTATCTTGTAAATTGGGATCTATTTTGTCGTACTTACAGTTGTTGGTGGACAGAGGGCTTGCTCATTCCACAGTGAAGGTGTATGTAGCAGCCATCTCGTCCTGCCATGAGGGATTTGGCGGCAGGTCAGTTTTTGCCCAGCCGCTGATATCGCGTTTTTTGCGGGGGGTCAGGAGGCTGCGCCCAATGGTGCGAAACTCTGCCCCGCAGTGGGACCTGCCGCTGGTGCTCGAGGCGCTGGTCACAGGACCATTTGAGCCTCTGGAGCTCTCCTCCCTGAAAGCACTGTGGTGGAAGACAGCGTTGCTGCTTGCCTTAACGTCAGCCAAGAGAGTGTCTGAGTTAACCGCTCTGTCGGTGCACCCGAGTTGTTTGAACATCCGGGGTGACCAGAGCGGGGCGACACTCAGGCCGAACCCCTCCTTTGTGCCCAAGAGCCTAAGGAGTGCGTTCAGGTCGAGGGCTATCCAGTTGGGGGGTTTTAATCTCCCCCATAGTGGGGCGAGGGAAGCTAAACTGCACCTCCTCTGCCTGATGTGTGCGCTGGCATGTTACGTAGAGCGCACGGCTGTCCTTAGACGCACAGAACAGCTGTGTGTTTCGGCGGTGGGGTAACTGGAAAAGCTTTGTCGAAGAAACGCCTGGCAGGCTGGCTTTGCGAATGCATTGCAGCAGAGCCCTCTACTCATGGAGCACTGCTGCCCTATGCTACTCAGCTGAAGAGAGAGTAAAGGGTTAGCAGTGAAGGGGCGAGGCCGCCTCTTATGCGATGGATGCGCGCGCATTCAGGTAGGCCCACCCAGGGGCCGGCTACGTCTAGGGAGGTCTCAGTGAAGGAATGCGTGCATGAATAGGATACAGGGGAGTACCCATAGAGTCCAGTAGAGGGCTCCGCTGTGCTTATATAACACGGGTTACCATATGTAACCCTACGTTTTAGGTCCACTTTTATTCTCCATCTATATCAACAGTTTAGGTAAAAATGTGGATGAAGCGATTTTACATTTTTATGCTGACGATACCGTGATGTATTGTGCAGGTCCCTCCATTAAGGAGGCTGTTGTTAAATTGCAGGCTGTTTTTAATATTATTCAGACTCAGCTCTCTGAGCTTAAGCTTATTTTAAATGTTGATAAAACTAAGGTGAGGTGGAGGTAAACAATATAATCTTAGGGTTAAAAGGTTCTAAGGCTAGGGATGCAGATGATTTAGAAACCAACTTTATAAAGACACATATCGACGGTCTAATAAAACCAATTAGTATGCTAGTGAATCAATCTATCAGCACGAGGGAAGTTCCATCATCCTGGAAGGTGGCCACGGTGACACCGATCTTTAAATCTGGGGATAAGGCAATAATGTCCAACTACAGACCAATCAGCATCCTCCCCTGTGTCTCCAATGGCGCATTTCCACTGCAGCGGGTAGCCCCGTTTAAGCGTCCTTAAATCGTCCTCAAGCGGCCAGGCCAGTTGTTGGTGGCCTTTCCATATAGCGTAGCACCGGCTAGCGGGTACTTTTTCCCTCTTTTTCCAGCCCCATAAAATGGTGGTTCTATCAGGCCAGGGCTGAACTAGTGACGTCAACACTCTCGACTGCTGATTGGTCAGAGAGAATCGTCACAAGATCACGCGTGAGATCATCCCTAGCGTTGCATATATATCTAGAAGCAAGCTTGCAGCATTTTTGTAAACGGAGGAGCTACAAAAATGGCAACGTCAAAGAAAAGCACACCGTGGTCGACCGAGGAGGTGACGACGTTCCTACATCTCATTGGGGATGATAAAATCCAGCGGGAGCTCGAACAACTCGAAATGTGAAAAAAAAGCCGATCGCTACGCCTACACTGCGTTGCTACCCAAGGTCCTAAACTGTAATGGAAATGCGACACGGCCTTGGACGGCCAGCGAGGCAGCCCGAGGCCTGAGCGAGGACGCTTAAACGGGGCTACCCCGCTGCAGTGGAAATGTGCCATAAGGTAGCTGAGAAATGGGTGTCAAAACTAATCACCAAACATTTAGATAAAGGTTTCGCTCCACTCGACCCAATGCAGTTTGCTTTTCGTGCTCACCACTCCACTGAGACAGCGAACTGTGTCTTTGTGGAAAAGGTTAAATCTATGTTGGACACGAGCCCATATGTAGGTGCTGTCTTCCTTGGTCTCAGGAGGGCTTTTGACTGTTGACCACCAAGTGCTCTTTACAAAGCTGACTCATTTCAATTCTTCGGCAGATTCAATACAGTGTGTTAAGTCTTACTTATCAAACATAAAACGGTGTGTTTTGGTCAACGGTACCAAATCCCCCGACCTTGTGAACCCTGTTGGGGTTCCACAAGGTTCCATTCTTGGACCATTACTGTTTTCTCTGTACATTAATGACTTGCCTAATGTATGTCCTGATTTGAATGTACACATTTATGCCGATGATGCGGTCATCTTTGTACACTGGAAAAATACTGAAACAATCACATGCCGTCTCTCAAATGCTTTGGACAAGGTTCAACACTGGCTGACCAACATTTGCTTACAGTTAAATGTAAAAAAAACAGTATGCTATGTACGATGTTCAGTAAACGACCAATCAAAATCGAAGGATCCAATGTGTTTTTAAACGGAGCAGAAATAGAACTAGTCTCCCAGTTCAAGTATCTTGGAGTCATACTGGACTCGAACTTGACTTTTAAGAAACACATTTAGAAAGCATCAACTACTATTAAATTCAACTTGCAACATTTTAAACAAATCAGACCTTTCTTATAACTGTCGATGCTGCAAAGTCATACCTCCACTGTGTGATTCTATCCCACATTGAGTACTGTTTGACAAACTGGTCGTTCGCTTGAGCCACAAACCTGAAACCCAGAGAACAGCTGTACGAGAGAGCTATCCAGGTGTTTGACAGAAAGCCACATTCATACCACCTCTGTGCCGTCCTGGAGAAACACCATGTCTTGAGTTTTGACCTTTTTAAGTCTTTTAAAAGTACGTGTTTTATTTATAAATGTTTACATGGACTGCCCCCCCCCATTAGGGGAACTCATCCACAGAAAACACACTGGACGCTGCACTAGGTCAGAAACGGTCAGAAACCAGAGGAGACTGTGAGGTCCACCATAGACGGACCACTTTTGGACAAAATGTCCTCTCCGTTAAAGACAGCTCGTTGTGGAACAGCCTCCCAACTGAGACACGGATCGTCCCACTCTCAATGGGTTCAAAGGTCAACTCAAAGAATGGTTGAGAAACAGACAGACGTGCGATCACCGCTACATGCACTTTAACACAGGGGTATCTCCTCCTGCACTTTAGGCAGCACTTGTATCTTCTCCTGCACTTTACATGTCGTTGCTGCTATATTGTATTACCATGTCATAAATACTTGTGTATGCTGCTCTTGCTCTTTTGCACTTTTTGCATATCATGTATTTTGTTTTTGCTATGTTTGTAAAATGTCCATTTCTTAAATGTTTTATGTGAGGGACTGCGGGTGGAAATGAGCTCAAAGCTAAATCTGGCACTGTTACGCTTGACACATTTGAATGTTTTAAGTGTTCATTGATGTGCATTGTCCCTGCCAAATAAACGATTAAATGAAAGTCACAAAAGAGTCAAATGATTGAAATACTTTACAAAAAGCCCATCAGAACTTTGTTTGTCTATGTTGGAGCTATATATTGCTTTATTTTATTCAATATTTAAACGTTTGTTTTCTTGTCATTTTGTTTATAGTAAATGTATTATTATTATTATTATTCTTTAAATTAGACGTTTTTATTCTTTTATTTTGAAGGCACCTTTGGGCACTGGGTATATGTGTTGTGGGTTGTATATATTGGAGACAGGTGGTGGTGGGATAAGCGCACCAGTATGGTATATTTTTACCAGGGAAAACACAAGGAGGCAACAGAAAAGGCAAGATATAGGAAATGGTCAAATGTATGTTGGTGATGTTTGATCATGTGTTTGTGAACACACACAAACACACCTCCACCCTCAAAGACTGTAACCAATATTTATGAACATTCATGGATACATTTCGATTTTTTATTTTTAGCATTTATGGTTATTTTTTGCATCTATTTATAAACATGGTTATATTTAAACTTTTGTAGTTTTGTATATTAAAAGTTTATAGCCTGTAATATTGGTACATGTAATGTAATTATTGCAGTGCATTGTCATTGCTGTTTCCTCTGCTTTCATTGATTTGAGCCTATTGCTATTACTGCAGTTAGAGAAATACCCATGGACGATGACAATAAAGATGTTCTGATTCTACTCTGGGTCTTGCTACAGGCATGGAGGAATAGACATGGATAAAGATCATCAGAAAGCAGAACTGTTCGGCTGTGCAGAGCCATCATCTGTTGTTGTTGTTGTTGTTGTTGCTCCCTCAGTATGACTGGATGTAAAAGAATGACTCGCACACTTCCTCTGCCTCTCCTGGGTTTCCCACAATGCCGTGGGACAACCATCAGGAAAAGCAATCTGAATGTGTGGCTTTCATGGATCCACTTCGATCACACACTGCAGAGTGTGATCAGAAGTGAAGCTCCAGTAGCTAACACCCTTGCTAGTGTGTGTTGAGGTCTGGTTGCATTCAGAAACATGGTGGCTGTGTGAGGTGTAGCCCAGCTCTACAACATTTCACTGATCAAACACACCTCCTGCAGCAGTAGACTAAATAATTGTCATCAAAGTTATTTCTAATTAATAACTTCACAACTCTGGTTTCAGATTGGTGCATGTATTTATTTAGGATGTCTTATAGGCCACAGTGATAATGTACTTAAGTACTATTTTGACATCTAAATTGGCCTATATTGACACACTACCAAAATGCTGTTACGTGTATGAAACCAGGATAATTTAATAAACATAACAATATGATACGGTACAAATATCCATTCTGCAGGTGCAAGGAAACTGAGTTACTAATACTTCTGTACCTCATGATTCTGATGCCAATACTGTTATACTTATACTGAAGTCAACATTTGAAATCGGGATGTTAACGTGCAGTGGAGTATTTTAAGACCATATTATTTGTACTTTTACTGAAGTGAAGGATCTGAGTACTTCTTCCAACACTGTTAACCAGGATTACTCCATAATTTAAGGGATTTTTAAAGATGAACAGGTCTGCCAGGGTTCTTTGCTCTGAGGCAGGCTACTGAACCAGAGGGGAACTATTGAATACAAAACAGAATACACATAAATAGGTTCATGTTGGTGTATAACGTGAAGGCCTAATGTCTATTATTGGATCCAAATGAATCGTGATAAAGAAAACATTAAATTGCCATCTTATTAAGGGGTTAGGCATCAAGTGTAAGTATGTTGTAGCTATTGGGTGAGACAGGCTTGAAGAACACCTCATACGGTGGATGATATTTTCGCATCCTGTTGTGCAGACCTGAGGACAGTCTGCTGCTGTCACATGCTCGATGACAGCCATCAATAATGGATCGAGGCTGGGCAGACCCTTATCGGCTTACAGCTGCCCTGCTCATCGCGATCACATACAAGTCAACCTGAGTTCCTGCATTTGTTCTCTAAAACGACACATTCTGCTTTGTGAGTGTTGGATAAATCGCAGGATGGCCCGCAGCTAGATCCCGTGCCGCGGGATGCAGCTCCAGTGTGACGGAGTACGGTCAGAGTACCGTCAGACCACCGGGGCTGCTCGGTGTCTGCGGGAGAGGATGCGGGTTACCTGCACTGCTCGGGTGAAGAAGACCCCCGCTCCAGAAGCCAGTTTTTTCACGTTGAAATCCATGGTGCCGCGCTGAGCTGAGGAGGCAGGGAGGGAGTGTTCCAGCAGAGGATCTCCGGATCAGCTGAGAGGATGAGGACAGACCTATGGGACAGACGCAGCACTGAAGCTAAACCTCTTCACGGACGATCGGAAATCTACTCTCCGCCCTGCGTTTAAAGAGACCGCACGCTGCACGTCACATCCTCCCGGCTCCTGCAGCGTGTCCTGTGCTCCCAACTTATTATACATCATACATCCATGCTAACCGTGCAGGCTTCACCCGGCTTCACCAGGCTGCACTGACCCTCACTGGGACTCCGGATGCACACCCTGCTAACTGAATACAATGTCCTCTCCATGTCCGTGGTTACTCTGAAGAAGGCTACACTCAGTTTCTTTGGTCCCAGAAATGTCTCAGATCTCTCCAACTATCTGCAGCTAAAGGCCGCTACACCAGGGGCGCCACTTTACAGTCCTGCCCCACATTTTCGCAGCGGCGGATGCCGCAGAACCTGCGCAGAACACTTTACATCCCGTTTCAATAATTCCCCTCTACTCTAAAGTCGCGTCTAAAAAGAACGCGATCTGATCTAGCTGTGTATATTTTGTTATTTTTGCAAATTGAGGAGATGATAAGACAATCTCATTGGCTACAGGCAGCGACAGAGGCTCATGTTGCATTAGGTAAAATAAAGCAGGCAAACATAACAGGAATAATATGTACATTTTAATCCAATCAAAGAGGACATTGTCACACCATTCAAATGTATCCATGTACATTACAACCAATACAAAAGCTTAGATTTGTTTCTTTGTTACGTTGTTCTGTGTCAGCCATTAACCTAGATCAATGGTTCTCAAACTTTTTCTTTGGAGAAAAAAAAGCCGGGCCCCCCCAACACAAATAGTCACGTAATGGGCCAAGTTAACATTTATTAAAATACATCAATATGAACGTGAGCATTCCTTTGCTAGAACAGTGATAATAAAACAATGCTCCATAAGTCTGTGTGCTCAAAAAAAAGAAATACATTATACAATTGTGCAATCCCTTTGCTAGAACAATAAGTTATAATACTTTGCCACTTTGCAATCTGTGCAAAAAAATGAAAAGAAAGAAAATGCTGACATTTGGCAAAAAAGTGTGTCCTCTCACATTAGTGGCTGCAATGAGCCTGTTTGGCACTGCACATTTCTTCAAAACGGGGTTGCAGGCTCAGTGGCAGTGCCAGAGATTTCTTTTGGGGGTGCTGTGGGGTAGCTTGACGTTTCATCGAGGGGGCTCAAACATTTACGGTCGACGATCTCCCTAGAACAGGGGTCTCCAACCTTTCTCCACCTGAGAGCTACTTTGAAAAAATTAAAGTGGCCAAGAGCTACTTGCATCGCATCGCTTACATTTATTCACATAGCACTCATCAGTTGAATTAAGCTACTTTTGTGTGAAATTGAAATACCTAAAGCTTATCTAAAATCTTAACTTCACATCAAGGTCCAAGAAAACAACAATTTCTCACATATTATTATGGCCCACATAGTAAATACATTGCCTTAATCACCACCTTGCAAGCATCTTATGGCACGTGTAAAATAAGTGCATTCACTCTTTTTTACAGTTAGTGAGATGACTGGCACTGCATGGAGTCCACCATAGAGGTGTATGCTGGACCCACTCAGGTGCACTCTAATAGAGTCATTTACATGTTCATCAGTCGGTCTTGTTCTGTATTTAGATTTCATGACATGCAGAAAAAGCTGCTTCACAAAGGGTTGTATACAGAACCACATAAAGCAGACATGTTCAGTGCTGCTTGGTGAATGTTCTTATAGTTTTCTGGGTCTACAAGGCTCCAGAAATGTTGAGAGTTTTGCTGAGACTTCAGCTGAACATTATTTTGGAGATTTATAACCTCCAACTCCACAGGATTGACACTGCAGTGCAGCCATCTTTTCTTCTTCTTCGTATTGACATGAAATTATAAACCATGATTAATCAATTGTATAGGTATAGCCTCCCTATATCTGTGTGTGACATTTTTCCATCCTCAAAAACAAAAAAATAATACTTCTGCAGTCTAGCTGCAGCTTCAAGCAACGGTCTTCTGTTAAAAAAAGGACACTGAATGTCT